>NW_028017410.1:0-11293 GCF_054177405.1 Leptonychotes weddellii
CCTACCTGGGGGCAAGGCTCAAGCTGACGTTGGCCTTTGGAACAGGACCTCCTTTATGATGCTTGCTGAGAGCATACTTAACAGTTCTCCTGTACTAAATGAAAAGAACAGCGGAGGGCTTAGAAAGAAAAAGAGGCGTTGGGGGTGGGGGGTGGGGAGGAGCTCTCATGTTTGGCTGTAAGTTCCAGCACCAAGGGGTAGAGCAGGTTTGTACAGAGTTTAGAGTGGCGACAGGAACTGACACCCAGAGCTGGCTCTTCACTGCTCTCTCCCCTTTCTCTAGCTCCTGCCCTGGGTGAATAATAAATCAGTCACCAACTCTTTCAGATCAGGCCTTAGGGCTTCAACGCCAGGGCAGACAGAGCATGGGGACGAGGACAGCTCCCCTCAGAGTCTCGCATCCAGTCACTCCTCCCCAGGACCATCTCAGTACTTATGGGCTTTCAGGAATTGGGAATAGGTATGGAACTTGGGCAGCTAACCCCCAAGCCTCGGGAAGTAAGAGTTTCTAGGCAGGCATTCATCAGAAGGGTGGGCTTACACTTCTAGGCAGCCCCCTCTGAAATTGCCTTCTAGCCCACTGGTCTCCTGAGTCTCCAGCCTTCCTTTTCTTTTGCCCCACTCCTGCTGACCTGTCTCTGATCTCTTACTTGTCTACTGGCATCTAAGGGGTCCCTCTGGAGAGTAAGGCTGGGGTTAGTCTTCAGAAAAAAAATGACTCTGATGCTCCTGAGTCTCCATGTTCTCCGTCTCCCTGCTTCCTACCCAGGACTCCTTCCGTTAGGAGTAAACATACTGGCCTTTTCCTTACTAGTTTCCTGGGGTCATGGCCACTGCCTAGACTGTTACATATCCTAGTTTTCATCTGTACTCTCTCCCTTTAATTCCTATGACCACAGCCTCCTTGCCCACCACTTACCTCTCCTATCCACCGGCCCCACCAGGTAAAGCTGCTTTCTCTATCACAGCTGACCCAGCCTCCTCTATTTCTCCAGTCCATTTAACCCATATCAAGACTCATTTAACCCATTACCAAGACTCACTGCCCAGACTGTGTGGTCTGCTACTTTAGGGCTGTCTTCCCTCCCACTCGAACTTTAGTTAAAGTGGGGACTTACTTACCTTTCTCCCAAGAGAGTCCCTTGACTCTCACCTTCAGCCAATTTTCTCCTCTCGCTTAGACTGACGGAGATTGCAGATGAAGCCAGAGCACAAGGCTGGCTTGACCCACTGAAACTTCATGTCTTGGAACTTCTTCTAAGCTCCTACTTTTATTAGCTTGCTGAGTTCCTAGTGAACATTCCAGAGCAAGTGTTTTCTCTCTTTTCTACCTTCTCAAGACTCCAACTTCATCCTACCCTATGACCTTCTAAGAGTTACCTTGCCTCCTGGAAAACTGAGAAGATCTAATTCCTCAACGTCTTTCTGCTTCATTCATGATAACTCTACTTTTACATCCATCTTGTCCTTCTTCCCTGTAGACCCAAAATAAGAGGTGGCCCTCTTACTTGTTCCTTGGTTTATCCTTTTTCAGCATTTTCAGTCTTTCCATAACTGATTTCATATCATCTTTTAAAAAATACACACAACAAAACCCAACCAAACAAAAATAAAGCATTATCACTGATACCATGACCCTGCTGTCTCTTGTAGCTAACTTTCTATTCATCGTATTCATTTCACTGTCAAATTTTAGAAAAAGTACCATAACCTCATAACCCCATTTCACCACTACAAAGTCACCTCTTAACTCTCTGAAACTGGTTTCCTTCTGTACCTGGAAGAACACAAATTAATCCAAAAACAAGATCTTTAATGATATTTCCTCTATATTCATCCTCTTTGACAATCTCTAGTTCATGTTACCCTGTTGCATATCCTGTTTAAAATTTTTTTTATGAAAACAACATTTAAAAATTCCACTATGACAACATTAAAGGAAATTTTGAAAGAAAATATTCACCTACACTTCCAAACCCCAGACAATGGTTTTCATTTGTCTATGTTCCATGCTTTTTCAGATTGCATAATACTTATATTTTATGGAAGTGCAATCACAGTGTACATATATTTTATATTTTTGCCCTAAGAAACTTTTATTGTAAATACTGTCTTTGTGCTACAGTCTTACATACTTATCATTTCAATAGCCACATAAAATTATATCCATTAGTAGATTATATTTTATTTGACTATTCCCCTATTATTGGACATTTAGTCAACTCCCAATTTTTCTGTGCTTTGAACATCTTTTTTTTTTTTTAAAGATTTTATTTATTTATTTGAGACAGAGAGAATGACAGACAGAGAGCATGAGAGGGAGGAGGGTCAGAGGGAGAAGCAGACCCCCTGCCGAGCAGGGAGCCCGATGCGGGACTCGATCCCGGGACTCCAGGATCATGACCTGAGCCGAAGGCAGTCGCTTAACCAACTGAGCCACCCAGGCGCCCTGTGCTTTGAACATCTTAATGCATATGGCTTTTTTCTTCTTTACAATTCTGTTCCTAGGACAAGTTCCCAGGAGTGGGATTACCAGATCAAAGGGTATAAACATTTTTTATGGATCTTGATTTCCAAAAAGACTGTACAAATTTTCAATGCCACAGTGGCACACAAGTGTTCCAGCTCCTTTGCAGCTCTAACATTAGACTTTATAAGAAATCTTTTTGGATGGCTTAAAACATTATTTTGCTCAGTCGGTTAAGTGTGTGCCTTCACCTCAGGTCATGATCCCAGGGTCCTGGGATGGAGCCCCACATCTGGCTCTCTGCTCAGCGGGGTGCCTGCTTCTCCTTCTCCCTCTGCCTGTTTCTCTCTCTGCCAGCCCCTCCCCCTGCTTGTGCTCATGCTCACTCTCTCTCTCTCTCACTCTGTCAAAGAAATAAATAAAATATTTTTAAAAACCCAAAAAACAAAAAAAAAACACATTAATTTGTTAACTTCACTTTTTTGATTACTCATGGGATAGAACAATTTTCCATATGTTTACTATTTGTATTTCCTCTTGTGGGAACTCTTCATATCCTTCACCAATTGGCATGAGTGGTCTTATATATATTGGTGATCTTATATTATCTAAATGTATTCTTTATTTAACATACATGTTAACACTTTGTCATATTTGATATACACATTTCTTCCATTTATTGTAATTTTTGCTTTTAATTTTAGTCCCTTATTTTATCCTCTTGCTTTAAATTTCTCTCCTCCTGCTTTTACTTATTACTTCCTCTCTCTTCGCTGGCTTCTCCTCTTTTACTACTTAAGTAAACAGAGTTCCAAGATCTGTCATAGTCATAGCATTTGAGGTTTATTTAATCCACTCCCCGCCCCATCTGACCCTTGATTTTCTCCTGGAGAGAACATATGTGCACGCATATGTTTAATTTCCAACATTAAACAATTCAGTTGACTTAGAGTCCTTGAGAATACCTCAGAAATCCTCCAGGGCCTAGTGCCCCCTCACTTTACAGAACAGGAAAACAGCCCAGAGATATGACTTGCCCGTTACTTAGTAAGTTAGTGACAGAGGAGGAACTAAGCTTAGCCCCCAGGTCCCCTGACTCCCAGACCTCCTTTCTTTACACCACGCCAACTCAGTTCTAGCCTGTCCTTTCTCCCAAGTTCCACCTCTATATCTTCAATTGCCCACTGGACAGTTTCACTTGGATCTTCCATTGTTACTTCCACCCCAAGATGTCAAAACTCCCTAAACCAGTTCCCCTACTTGTCTCGATCATTTCTTTCCACGCCATCTTCTTTCCTCAAGTCGCCTAGGCTCAAAACACTCAGGTAACTTCAATTCTTCTATTTCACGAGATTCTGACCTTTCTTTAGTTATCATGTCAATTATAATCAGCTTTCCTTTATGATCCCAGTGCTACCATTCTAATACTGACTATTATCACCTTATCCCTGACTGACTGTTACAGCTTCCTAACTGGTCTTTCTTACATCCAGTCTATCCTCACACAAATGCATCCTATATAATGCATACTGCCAGGTTAATCAGCCCTAACACTGCTCTCACAGTTTCACTCTCTTACTTAAAACTCTCTCATCGTTCCTCATTGTCTACAAGACAAGTTGAAATCCTTTAGTCAGAAAATAAAGAATTTTCAGCCTTATTTTCCATTCTTCCCCAGTACAAATCTTTCTTCTCCCACTGTCTTTTTCCTACCTAGATTCCAAGGCCAGACTTAAGTCTCACTTCCTCTTTGAGGCCTTGTATGGTGACTCTTACCCACAGTGACCTTCCTGGTCACTCTTACAGTAATTATTGTCTATATCAGTCACTTGGCACTTTTATTGTCTTTTGAAATTATACTATTATTGCTAATTAACTCTTTATGTATGTTTGCTGTGAGTTCCCTACTGTAAACTCCTTGAGTTACTGTGATAGAGAAGAAAGAGCATAAGACTGAAAATCAGAAGAGCCAAGTTTGAGCCCTGGTTATGAAAGTGGGGCTTAGGTGTGTCACTTGGGTGAATCACTCAGACTCTTTGAGCCACAATTTCATCACGCATAAAATGAGGATCATAATCTCAGCTTCAAGTACTTCAGATTGTGGTAAGGCTTTGCAAATCTAGAGAGCTAACCAAATATAAATGGTTGTTATTATATCACCCTATTTGCTTAATAAATGGTGCTCAATAAACATTTGCTGAATGATTACATGTCAGTAAATCAGTTTAGTGTTTCTGTTCCTGGGCCTATTTCCATGTTAAGAGGCCACAGGAACCCCAAGAAACCTAAAGATCTAAGGGCACTTTAGCAACAGTGGAGATAGAGAGGGCATTGGAAAGATATTGTGAAGGAAAGTAGGCCTGTCCAGCATCTCTCACACCACACGACACTGGCTACTCACTAGTTGGCCTACCCTAAGGCTAATCTGGATGTGGAGAGGAGAAGATGGCACATCTGAGATTTCACTTTCCTCACATTTTCTACTACTTCATCCCATAATCCCCAATGAGTTAAGCCAAATGCTTCACCCAGGATGCACCTAGGACTCTATTCTCCTTCATCGATGTGATGAAAGCCGGCTTCTTGGTGAAAAAGGTGATGAGAAGTAGTAGAGAGAACAAGCAGTTTGAGTCAGATAACCAGACTTTGCTTTGAATCTTCAATCTGCTACTCACTAGTTGCATGATCTCAGACAAGTTACTTAATCTCTTTGAGCTTCAGTTTCCTCATTGGCAAACTGGGGATAGTAATACTCATTTAGCTGGGCTGTTGTGAAGTGTCAATGAAGTAATGCATGAAAAAACATCACTTACAGTTCCTGTGGGTGGGAACCCTTTTTCAATAGTTCTCAACTTTAGTGTAGTTAGATGAGGAACCAGAATTCTAGATTTGGATTTGGTGCTGCTTAGAAGTGATAGTTAAGATCACGACGAAGACTGAACCCTTGAGTGTGAGAAGCAGAAGGCTAAAAACTGATTATTGAGAGATGATCACAGTGATGACCTGGGAGGAAACAGATTGAAACTTTGGCATTGCATCAAGGGAGAAGAGAGTTTCAAAGAGAAGGACTTATAAAAGTTATTTTTAAAAACCCTTTGAATGAAAGGAAAAGAAAAGAAAAATCAAGGAAGTAAGCAACAGTGAATGTATAAAAGAATTCGGGGAAGATGAGACTCTCAGAAAGATAATAATAAAAAAAATATTTGATTCCTTGCCAACCTGCATGCAAAAGATATTAGCCAATGACATTGACTAAAGAGGCCAATCTCAAATAGCTTTTGTAATCAAGATCTGTTTACATGTATTTATATTCCTCCTTCCCTTTTAGTTCCTATATGACTTTGCCTCTTTCCAAAGATTTCAAAATCACCCACTGAATGAGTTACTTGCCATACCTAGAGATTTTATATTTCTAGTATGAGCTGAGATGTGGTTTGTCACCAAAAAGGACTACAAAAATAACTTGAGTACAACCAAAAAGTGAGTCTGTCTATGAGGGCAACTCAGTGTATGTTTGATTGCCAGAATTTATATACTTAGGTCACAAAGTGGGAAGGAAACAAATTATTTTTCCTTGAGTCAAAGGGTAAATTATTAAAATGTGAGAACTCTTCGAGACAAATAAGATAAAATGGGGGCTGGCTGGCTATTACTGTACATTTTGTACCACAGTTTGAGGCCCTAGTCATGCTGTTGGAACTACTGATGGGAAGAAGAAACCAGATGTATTTGGAAAACTAAAGAGATAAATCAACTAATGCCCTCTCAGAGCATTTTAATGCTGGCACCTGCTCAATTTGTTTACTTCTCACTGATATTTAACTTACTGCTCATTGTAAGCCTCGTTCCCTTTACTACACCAATAACTCTTGATCTCCAGAGTGAATAAAACATTGCTTTTTACACCCGCTGATCGTGCTGGATTTCTTTCAGAGGGTAGCCATTGCTCTGGTTCTTTGAAAATGTAAGCTAGTTTGATTTTTTGTGAGTTTCTGTCTTTATTCATTTCTCTATGGCAGTTTCCCAAAGCACATATTCTGGGGCAGTAATCATATTACTGAGTTTTTAAGGGGTTGGATTAGAAGGGAGGGTCCAACATAGTGACATGGACAGACCCTGAACTCACTTTCGTCCATGGAAATCTACACTTACATATAGAGCAATTCCTCCTGAAAAAGAACGGAAGGCTGATTGAACAGCTTCAGCACAACAAAGGATAGAGAGACCACATAGAGAATGCAAGAGAGATTGGGATACAGCAACAATGGGAACCTCACTCCCAATGCTGCAAACTGCAGTGGGGAAGGATAGCACTGAGGAAACTGCTCATAGATTTGCCTGCCATCAGGCATAGAAAAAAAGCCACGGCTTAAAAGGCAACTAGACTATAAGTGAACTAATGCTAGAACATGCCCTAAATGGCAGGAGAACTGCTGGAACACTCTCTAGGGTTGGAGATGCTGGTGAGCACCATTGTTTACATCCCCCCCCACCCTGATGCTGCAGATAGGAATGGGGTCTGGGCACTTTAGCCAGGCTGCCACCTCAATGAGCCCAGGGACCCTAGCCCACACCAGCTCCAGTCATTCCCCCAAGGCGGCCTCCCCTACTCTTGACCGCCTGAGCTCCAGTCTTCCCACCAATGTGGCTCCAATGTGGTGTATACCAGGACACTCCTGGAATGTGTCCACTACAACTCCAACCATCTCACCTAGGTGGCATGGGTACAAAGCTCTCCAGCACACTCCAGCCTTTTGCCCACTTCAGCTGCAGCCAACTTGCCAAGGCAGCCCCTGCATGGAGCATCCTAGAAAACCCCCTCCCACCTGTGTCCACTTCACCTCCAGCTGTCCCATTAGGACAGCCCCAGTGCAGAGTGCCCCAGAACTCCCAGCCTGTGCCTGCTAACCTGGGGAAGGAAACACATCCAGGTGCAGGAAGCAAAGAGAATCCCAAACAAGATGAACCCAATCAGGTACACACCAAGGCATATAATAATTAAAATGTCAAAGAGTAAAAATAAAGAGAGAATCATAAAAGCAGCAAGAGAAAAGCAACTAGTTACATACAAGGGACACTACATAAGGCTATCAGATTATTTTTCATCAGAAACCTTGAAGGCCAGAAAGGAGTAGCATGATATATTTTCAAAGTGCTGAAAGGAAAAAAACCTACAACCAAGAATACTCTACCTGGCAAGGTTATCATTCAGGATTAGAGGAGAGATAAAGAGTTTCCCAGACAAACAAAACTTAAAAGAGTTCGTCACCACTAAACCAGCCTTAAAAGAAGTGTTAAAGGGACCTCTTGAAGTGGAAAAAAAGGTCATAACTAGAAGTAAGACATTATAAAAGGAAAGAATTTCGCAAGTAAAAGCAATCATATAATAAAGGTAGTAAACTGATCACTTATGAAGCTAGTATGAAGGTTAAAATACAAAAGTAGTAAAATCAATTATATAAAAAATTAGTTAAGAGACTCACAAAATAAAAAGATGTAAATTATGATAGCATATACATAAAACATGGAAGAGGAGAGTATAAACATAGTGCTTTGAGATTGTGTTCAAACCTAAGTGACCATCAACTTAACATAAAAAGTTATATACTTAAGATGATATATATGAACCTCATGGTATTCACAAACTAAAATTATAATAGATACACAAAAAATAAAGGGAAAGGAATCCAAGCATAATAGTAAAGAAAGACATCAATCACAAGGGAAGAGAGCAAGAGAAGAAAGGAACAGAGAACTACAAAACAACCAGATATCAATGAACAAAATGGAAAAAAATGCATACCTATCAATAATTACTAGATGTAAATGGTCTAAATGCTCTAATCAAAAGACATAGGGAGACTGAATGGATGAAAAAAAAAGACTCATCTATATGTTGCCTACAAGAGAATCCACTTCAGACCTAAAAGTCTGAAAACTTCACAAACTGAAAGTGAAGGAATAGAAAAAAAATACCATGCAAATGGAAATGAAAAAAAAAAAAAAACACCAACAAACTCGGATAGCAATACTTACATCAGACAAAATGGCCTTTAAAACAAAGATTGTAATGAGAGACAAAGAGGGGCATTACACAATGATAAAGGGATCAGTCCAACAAGATGATATAACAATTGTAAATATCTATGCATTCAACATAGGAGTACCTAAATACATAAAGTAAATATTAACAGACATAAAAGGAGAAATTAACAGTAATACAATAATAAGAGGCTGTAACACCTCACTTACGTCAATGGATAGATCATCCAGAAAGAAAACCAATAAGGAAACAGTGGCTCTGAATGACACATCAGACTAGACGGACTTAACAGATATATACAGAACATTCCAACAAAAAAAACAGCAGAATATACATTCTTTTTTTCTTTCTTAATTTTTAAAATTCATTTTAATTTAATTTAATTTTTTAAAATTTTTATTTAAATTCTAGTTAGTTAAGTATATTCTTTTCAAGCGCATGGGGAACATTCTCCAGGATAGATCACATATTAGTCCACAAAACAATCTTAAAAAATTTAAGAGATTGAAATCTTATCAGGCATCTTTCCAAACACAATGGTAGGAAATTAGAAATCAACCACAAGAAAAAACTTGAGAAAACACAAACACACAGAGGCTAAACAACATGCAATTATACAACCAATGGGTCAATGAAGAAATCAGAGGAAATTTAAAACTTCCTGGAGACCAATGAAAATGGAAACAAGATGTTATAAAATTTTGGGGATGCAGCAAAAGCAGTTCTTTTTTGAAAAAAAAATTTTTTTTAGAGAAAAAAAGAGAGAGAGCACAAGTTGGGGATTGGGGAGGGGCAGGGGGAAAGAGGGAGAATCTTAAGCAGGCATGGAGCCTGACACAGGGCTCGATCCCAAGGCCCTGAGATCATGACATGAGCTGAAATCAAGAGTTAGACGCTTAACCAGCTGAGCCACCAAGACACCCCACAAAAGCAGCTCTAATAGTGATACAGGCCTACCTCAGGAAACAAGAAAAATCTCAAATAAACAATCTAAGCAGTATATAGTTGATGAATTGTGTGATGATGAGTTGTACGTAAGTGATGAATCCCTAAATTCTACTCCTGAAACAGTTATTACACTGTATGTTAGGTAACTGGAATTTAAAGAAACTTGAAACTAGAAAAAACAAAAAAATGAGTTTTTAAAACTTAAATGATAAAAATAATTCAGAATTTTTCAGTTGTGGGGTTTTCCTCCTACCTTTTTGAGTTTTATTTCTAATTCATTTTTAGACAGTTATGCCAGCTCTGCTGGTTTGACAATGTCTTCACAAATTAAAAATGAAAAAAAAAAAAAAAACCCAAAGTTTGAAAACAAAAATGTTTAAAGATTCACAAAAGTTTGTAAAAACCATCTCTGGTTTACCAAAATTAGCAATATGTGAAGAATCAGTAACATACTGCTTTTGTCTTTTTTATAAAAGATTTTATTTATTTATTTGAGAGGGAGAGAAAGAGTGTGGGAGAGCAGGGGGGAGTGGCGGGGGGTGGGAAGAAGCAGACTTCAAGCTGAGCAAGAGCCAAGTTCATGACCCCGACGTCACAACCCCAACATCAGGACCCAAGCCGAAATCAAGAGTCAGATGGTTAGCTGACTGAGACACCCAGGCGCCCTAGTAACAAACTGCTTTTGAATCAATTGTTGACTCTCTCTGTTTTTCTGCTCTCTTCTCCCCTGGCAAGCTGATCCCTGCCTACTATGGGGCTGGATCTTCTTGGACAAATTAGAGCCCTGATAGGTCTTCTTGGACACTTCAGATATTTACTAATTTATTCACTTCATTCAGCAATATTTACTGATCACCCATTATGTGCTAGGCACAGGGAGAACATAAGTCAGACACCTACTCTGTCCTCAAGAAGTCTATTGGATAAATATTCAAACACAGTTGACAGTTATTAATGTTGATTTACTATGTAGCAAGCATCGTTACATGCAGATGGTATAAAGTTTTCCATGTGAAAGAGAAGTGATGATGTCAGGCTACAAGAGAATCTACGTCAGGAGTACAAGACAATTGAAAGATTTACGTTGTTTAAGATTAATTAGGTCCTTGGTTTTCAAAAGTTGCTTAAGTCCATAATAAATATGATAAAAATTATATACTGTTAATCCTGTTTTTGTACTTGAGCTCTTTCAGAAAGGACTTTAATGTGTTACAAAAACTTACTATGGGAAAACCAGTTTTTAAATCAGAAGTAAGCCAAGCAATATGTAATGGACTCTGACAGTATCTTACCCAATACCCATTATCCCAATCTTCTTTACTCAGAGAACCCCAATTTTGTTTTGGGCAGCAATAAACCCAACTTCCTAAAGGTATACCTCAGGGTGGCCACATGGCCTAGCTCTAGCCAATGAGATTTAAGTAGAAATCTACTGGGTAGGGTTTCTAGAAGAGCTATTGTTTTCCTAATAAAGGAAAACAATTTAGTTTACTAGATCCTTTAGCTTTTTGCCTTATGCTTTTTAGCCCTTTATTCCTGTGTAGAACACAGACAAGATGCTTAGAAATTGAGCAGCCATTTTACAACCATAAAGACATAAAATACACACTAAAAAAATTGTGAAGCAGAAAGCTGTAAGGATTATCTTGTGCAACTGGACCCACCCTTGGGCTGGCTACCTTGAATTTTTTTTTGTTAAAAGAAGGGCCATATGCACCCCAATGTTCATAGCAGCAATGTCTGCAATAGCCAAACTGTGGAAAGAGTTGAGATGCCCTTCAACAGATGAATGGATAAAGAAGATATGGTCCATATATACAATGGAATATTACTCA
>NW_028017411.1:0-719 GCF_054177405.1 Leptonychotes weddellii
AAAAAAAACCACACCAAAATAATTAGGAATTGATGAACATTTGTTTTTCACCTAACTTATTGTCACATATGTTCATATCATTTGCTTATCGATGATGTCGAGGTTTAAGAACCAACTTGCAGGGTTCCCAAGAATGGCACATCCGCTCTCACGAGGCAGAGGGGAGGAGGGCCGCCAGCTAGCCTCTGACGTGGCTGAGCGTGGCTGTAGGAACAGAGCCAGCACACTCAGCATGAGCAGACTACCTCGTGTGGCCAGTGGGGATGAAGGTGAAATTCAGGGACATGAGGCGGAAGACAAACCTGGTAGTGGTCGTGTACCACGGTGGCCCCCTGGAGAGCAGGTAAGATCAGACGCCGCGTCCCACCTTGTTTGCAGCTCAGAACAGCACACAGCATGTCCTTGGTCAAGGAAGGGTTTTCTGCAGGAGTAAACACATGGACACGTCATCAGCAAACGATCCTCTCCCCGGTGAGCCGCTCTCCGCAAGTCATTTCTGAAAGACCCAAAAGGATGACAAATTCATAAACGTTTCTTAAATCATCAAAATGCATATTCAGAATATGAAGGGGAAGCTGTTGGGTTCCAGACGTCGGGTTTTTTCTGGATGTAACTGAATGTACAGAAATTAACGCTCCTCCCCCTCCCCACACTGGCTCGTCTTTCCATAGCCCTTTGGGCAGGGTCCCCATTCACTGGGTTTGCCCAGAACAGCCCTG
>NW_028017412.1:0-719 GCF_054177405.1 Leptonychotes weddellii
TTTATTTATTTATTTATTTGAGAGAGAACACGCACACGGGGTTGGGGGGCAGAGGCAGAGGGAGAAGCGGGCTCCCCACTGACCAGGGAGCCCGATGCAGGGCTCAATCCCAGGACTCTGGGATCACAACCCAAGAAGGCAGACGCTTAACTGACTGAGCCACCCAGATGCTCCTGATTTACTGCTTTTTTTGAGGCTGATAGTCCATTGTGGGTGTGCACCACATCTTCTTTATCCATTCATCTGCCCATGGGCTCTTAGGTTGTTTCCAAGTCTTGGCTACTCTGAATGATGCTGCAGTGAACATGGGAGTGAAGATGCCTCTTTGAGGTAGTGATTCTATTTCCCTCAGATCTATACCCAGAAGAAAGATTGCTAGATCACATGGTAATTCTATTCCTAACTTTTTGAGGAATCTCCATCCTGTTTTCTACAGGGGCTGCACCAGTTTGCATTCCCACCAACAGTGCACAAATGTTCCCCTTTCTCCGCATCCTCACCAACCCTTGTTATCTTTTGAGTCTTTTTTTTAATTTAAATTCAATTAGCCAACATTTCATACATCTTTAGTTTCAGATGTAGAGTTCAACAATTCATCAGTTGCATATAACACCCAGGGCTCTTCACATCATGTGCCCTCCTTTTTTTTTTTTTTTAAAGATTTTATTTATTTATTTGAGAGAGAGAGAATGAGAGACAGAGAGCATGAGAGGGAGGAA
>NW_028017413.1:0-719 GCF_054177405.1 Leptonychotes weddellii
TGTGTGTGTGTGTGTGTGTGTGTGTATTTCTTGTTATATGTTTATCTCTGTGGTAATCAGAAAAGGCAGAAATAATCTTGAGCGCATTCCTTGGCAACCAGTTATCTAAAAATACAGAAAAACATTTCTGTGCGATAGTTTCATCTATTACTTTGAACTGCTGTCTGCTTTAATATTTCATTTCCATGTGAACAAATTTTGAGCATATCAAAATGCTAATCAGTTGCCAGAATACTACGGCATTCCATGCAGCATCCTCTTCTGTGGGAGCAAACAGTAGGATCACCTTACATAACCTACAATAACATTTTCTTCCTAATTGGCAGAGTGTATCTGTCAGTTCCTGGTGTTTTCTTGCTGGTTAAAACTAACCTTTGTGCATAGTTTATTTGATCAACGAGCTCTCTATATGTACGCCTGGGTATTTAAATGATATATCTGTAGCTATTATTTTTCAAAATTGGTGTAACTCTATTAGCCCATTTGGAAAGAATTATAAGGTTGGTTGGTGATTTTAACAGTCTTATAATCATCCTTCCTATACATGTATAATCAACTAGACACTAAAAACACAGACACAAGGGCTCTGAATAGTTTGATTTTATATTCACAAAATTTCTCTGAATGACAATCACAGAAGTTGTTTGATGAATTAGTATTTAAAATGTGAAGGCATTTCATACTCATGTTATTTAACTTCTGCTGCTTCCTGTAACTGT
>NW_028017414.1:0-719 GCF_054177405.1 Leptonychotes weddellii
ATATGTTCTTATAATTGTTTGTATTTCTTTGGTGTTGGTTGTGATCTCTCCTCTTTCATTCATGATTTGACAATATAAAAATTTTAAATGCATATGTAATGTGGCCCAGTAATTTCACTTCTAGAAATGTACTCTGAAACTATGCTACATAATTGTTCTTTAAAATATATATTGTTGGTTGCACCAAAGAATGCAGTAGCAGTGCTCTAGAAACTGCCTAAATACACATCAAAGGGAGATTAAATAAATAAATTATGATATAGACATACAGTTGAAAATTGCATTATCATTAAAAGGAATGAGCTAAATCTTTGTATCAGTATGGAAAAATATCTATTAATTATCATTAATTTTAAAAAACAAGTGACAGAATAGATATATGTGTGTATATGTATATATATTATATACATACTATGAATCCACTTATATAAAGAAATAGACACACGTGGATATACAAATATTCATATAATATGTGGGTAACATCCGATTTTGAGCATTTGCTATGACTTTGCCTGGAGAGTGGGAGTGTGGGTCAGTGACAGGCAAGTGGAGTGGGAGATGAGGTGTGTGGTGGGTAGTGTTTCTTTTTTACTTCCTAGAATTCTGTATACTTTTCCTTCAAAGAGGTATTATTCTCACTATAAAAGCTTAAAATTATTCTTTGCTAATTGAATAAGTGAAGAGTGCTAACCTCCTGTTAGAATTCTAATTGTTAGAAT
>NW_028017415.1:0-719 GCF_054177405.1 Leptonychotes weddellii
TGTGATAAGGGCTTTACGTGTACTATCTTCACACACAAAATGAAAAAGTTATTTTATTTCTAAAATATAAATACATTTATTGGGTTTCTTAAGTTATTGAAAGTAGATGCTGGTTATAAAACAAAAATAAAGCCACATAGAAACACATGTAAATACAAGGTGAATATCTCCTTGTAATTAATCTCTTCTTATTCTCTCCCCCACATTCTCCTTGAGATAACCTTTATTAACTGTTGGATGAATCTTTCTATGCATTTGTAAACATACATGTGTAAAGATCCACATAAAATGGGTTTGTGATGTACATGCTGTCCTAGAACTTAGTCTTAGTCCCATTTCCTAAATGTGTCATGGACACATATACACATATACAGACTATCTTTTTCCACATTGCATACTTTATTTAATTCTTTGGGTTCAAATTTAGATTATGAACGTTTCGCTATTATACAAAATGCTACAAGAGACATCTTGCCCACATTTCTGATTGTGCCTGATACTTCCCATTTGCTTCTCCAGATTTAGAAAAAAAAAAAATGGAGCTGAGAAAAGTTAAGTAACTTATTTGAAATTCTACCTACCATAGACAATAGAGTTCATTATAGGCTGTGTCAATACGTATCATTGGATTGTCTGTAACAATAATTAACTTTGTCATATAACCAAAAGTTCAATTCAATTAAACCACCAGTGTGCCTTTTGGACTGAACTCTCAGGCA
>NW_028017416.1:0-719 GCF_054177405.1 Leptonychotes weddellii
GTCACATTTTATACACTTTCCAGTCAGATTATATGGGATAGCATACTTGAATCCCAATCTAAGCATGAAATCACCTCTTTTTTTTTTTTTTTTAAAGATTTTATTTGTTTTTTGACAGAGAGAGACACAGTGAGAGAAGGAACACAAGCAGGGGGAGTGGGGGAGGGAGAAGCAGGCCTCCCATGGAGCAGGGAGCCCGATGCGGGGCTCAATCCCAGGACCCTGAGATCATGACCTGAGCCGAAGGCAGACGCCTAACGACTGAGCCACCCAGGCGCCCCATGAAATCACCTCTTTTAAACAATCTAAGAATGAGCTTATTTTATTTTATTAAATTGCAACTAACATACAATGTTATATTAGTTTCAGGCATACAAAATATTGATCTAACAATTCTACACATTAGTGTTCACCAAGATTAGTGTAGTCACAATCTTGTACTATATTCCTTATGCTGTACTTTTTCATCCCCATGACTTACTTATTTTAGAACTATAAGTTTGTGTCTCTTAATTCCCTTTATCTATTTCAACTTCCCGCCGCCACCTCTCCTCTGGCATCCACCATTTTCTGTATGTAAGAGTCTGTTTTTTTGGTTTGTTTGTTTTAGATTCCACATATAAGTGAAATCATTTGGCATTTGTCTTCCTCTGTCTGACTTATTTCACTTAGCGTAATACCCTCTGGATGACCTTTGCCACAAATGGCAAGATCTTATT
>NW_028017417.1:0-719 GCF_054177405.1 Leptonychotes weddellii
GTCTCAAGTGCTACTTGGTTGCATTGTCAAACCCAAAGGTTTCTAACTCCGATTGAAGATTAGAATTATTTGGGGAGGTTTTGTTTTGTTTTGTTTTAATACAAATGCCTGAATTTGTATTAAATGAAATCCATGTCTTTGAGGAGGTCTTTGAGGTCACCAAGCAACTGTAGATTTTTAAAAACCTTCCAGGTGATTCTAAGGTACAGACAGCTTGAAAAACAGCGTTAGCAGTCTGTAGGAATCTCCACGCACCTTTTTTTTTTTCTTTTATTATGTTATGTTAATCATCATACATTACATCATTAGTTTTTGATGCAGTGTTCCATGATTCTTTGTTTGTCCACGCACATTTTTGAAAACATACCCCCACTCACTGTGACTGCTTTGACCTCAGGCTTCAAATTTCCCAAGTGACAAATAATGACTTGGGAATGAGACAAGGCTGGATGGTAGTTTAGCAGAAAAATAGATGGTAGTTGTCTTTGGCAATCCAATTCCTGAAATAGGGAGTGATTTTGCTGCTCGGGATCCCACAATATAGTTCATCTTATACATGGGGACAAAAAGCAAATATCCTCTGAGATTTCTCCACTAACCACATGCACCCATCAGCAGGGATTACAAAAAGACTTCTATATTTTTCAGGTTTTCCAATGGATGAACATTGTATAAATCAAATGGGTAAATAATACAGGCACAGGCACACGTGTGCACAC
>NW_028017418.1:0-719 GCF_054177405.1 Leptonychotes weddellii
TTTTTTTTTTTTTTAAACAAGAGTGACAGATCTTCACATGGAGCCAGCTATTGATGGGACTTTGTCAGTACAGATGTCAACAGTGTTCTTCAAGACACACTTTTGTTTCTAGAAAGGAGGACAAAACATTAAATATCCTGTCCTTCGTTGGCTTTGGGCACTACTCTAGCAAAAAAAGTTTTGATTTCACCATTTTCAAATCTTACAATATTCATAAATACATAGTATGTATGGAATATAATCTTAATATAGTTGGCAACCTCTGTTGAGTTATCAGTCTAGTTAGAGAAACTTATTTTTCTCTTTATTATGTGGGTATTTAAAATTACATGACATATCAGTATGTTACTGTTAGTTACTGTTAGGGTACTGTAGAACTTTAAAAATTTCTCTTCAGGCATCTCATATAAGCATTTTATTTTATTTTATTTTATTTTTTAAAAGATTTTATTTATTTATTTGGCAGAGAGAGAGAAAGAGGGATCATAAGTAGGCAGAGCGGCAGGCAGAGGGAGAAGGAAAAGCAGGCTCGGAGCCCGTCATGGGGCTGGATCCCAGGACCCTGGGATCAAGACCTTGGCCAAAGGCAGACACTTAACTGAATGAGCCACCCAGGCACTCCTGGTACAAACATTTTACTAAGCATAATTTTACTTCTGGCCTCATTAGGGTCTTAGTAATTGGGTGGCTTTCCCTTTTCTGGTCAGTAAGTTCTGCTA
>NW_028017419.1:0-719 GCF_054177405.1 Leptonychotes weddellii
TAGTCACAATAGTTGACAAAAACCGTAAAACACTTAAGGCTAAATTTAGTAATAAGTGGCATTAGTTTAGCATTTGCTTTGTGTCAGGCTCTGTTCCAGACTGATGCGTTGATTCTAAGTGCTGGAGCCCAAGATTAGGCATCTGGCTCCAGCAACATGCTCCCAGCTGTTTTATTTCCTCCTCATCCTGCTACCATGATCTCATTCTCCTCACTTATTTCCACTTCTTCCCCATTTGTCCCCTGTAACCAGTCTGTTTAGATTCTTGTTATCCTTCTTGTATTTTTTTTCCCCAAGGAGCAGATATGAGTGTGTTTTCTTACATATACCCTTCTTTCTCACATTAAGGGTTGCATACTATAGATGTTCTTTTGGACTTTTTGTCACTTAACTACATGTTTTGGAAATTTCTCTATATTGGTTTATAGAGTTCTTCCTCATTCTTTTGTACAGTTGCCTAGTCCTCCATTGTGTGGATGTGCCATAGTTGATTCAACCACTCTCCTATGTATGGGCACTTGTTTCTTCCAATATTTCACAATTATAATCCAGCCTGCAATAATTTGTATACTTTATTTAACTGTATTACAAGAAGAAGAGGAACATGTGCTTTTCATGTTATTCTTGTACAGGCATACTTCATTTTATTGCACTTTGCATTATTGTGCTTTGCAGATACTGCATTTTTTATAAATGGAAGGGTTGCATCAACTCTGAGT
>NW_028017420.1:0-719 GCF_054177405.1 Leptonychotes weddellii
AGGATCAGACCTGGTTTTAGACCGAGATGTGACCTGCTTCTTTCTGTGTGCCCTTTTTCTCTTCTTACCATGAAAGGGTGGATGAAATCCCATTCTCAGGATAGGATCTGAGAGCAACTTTACTTCTTTAATTCTTGTCCCTGGATTCCATTCTTATTGTGAAATTACAGGTATTGTTCCCTTAAAAAAATTCACACCTCAGTAGGTGAAGGGGATAGGAGGGAATGAATGCCCTGGGCATGGAGCCCTTTCTGCTTCCTGTCTTCTCAGACTTGGGATGGCTGCCTTCCGGAAAGTTCTTCACAGCTGAACTGTCTCCCTGTGAACACCAACACTCCTTTAACACACACACCCCAAGTGGACCCTGAGTTCTCAAAGAATGGGGAAGAAAATACTTCTGGATTCAAAGCTCAGCTTAATCATGAAAACACTGTTGTTTCCAAGAGCCCTTGTTCTGATTCTTTTTAAAAATGGTAACACAGTTTGGGGAAGATGGTTAGAAATAGCTTCAGCCTCTGGCCCAGGAGACTGATCATTGCCCCAGAAAGTGTATGTGTGGGGGGCACAGAAATCTGAAAGATGGACAACCTCCCCCCTTGTTCTCCTGCTCCGCATGCTTCCACCACCTTCTGCCGGAGCCCCGCCCGTTGCTGGGGCTGCTTGGATGGTGTATCCAGCAGGTGCTTTTCTACCACCCTGGGTGTGGAAATACAGCTGGC
>NW_028017421.1:0-11292 GCF_054177405.1 Leptonychotes weddellii
GGGGCTCGATCCCAGGACCCCGGGATCATGACCTGAGCCGAAGGCAGATGCTTAACAACTGAGCCACCCAGGTGCCCCTGTTTTTTGTTTTTAAGACTTTCTGGAAAACCTGGTATTCAGATGGACACCTGACTGGAAGCGATTGGCACAGGCTGATGTTCAGAGGAGAGGAAGGAGAGAGGCAGACAGGTAAAGATGAAATCAGGAGGATATAAGACAAAGACAGAATATGGGGTGATGAGGAAGGTGAAATAAAAGATGAAGATGAGAATGGAGAAGACAGTAAGTGGAAGAGAAAATAAAAGGAAAAAGGGGGATTAAAAAGCATATGTGTATGGAGGGAGTGGAGGGGAATTAGGGAGAGAAAGGGGACATAAAGTGTATTCCAGTGAGAGAAGGAAGAGAAAAAACAGTGCAAGAGAGAGTCTTCAAAAGGGAGAGAAAAGTGAGTATAAAGACAGAGAGAAAGGGAGCCATATCTGAGAGAGGAGTGGAGGAAAAGCAGCTACCATAAGATGGAGCTCTCAGTCTTTGGCTGGGCCAGAGACAACTGGGGTCTTCTCCTGCCTTTGAGGTCCTAGACATTTATCTCATCTCAGAACCCCATAGCTGAATTAGCTGGTGTGGTGGAAATAAGTGGAAATTTCTCCTCTTCAAGCTGGTGGCCAGACTGCAGTGTGATTAACAACTCCAGAGGCTGCTTTTCCAACTTTTATGTGTCTGTAGCATATGTTAAAAAAAAAAAAAAGTTAATCTCTTCATGAAATTGAACTGTGACTACCTTGTTTAGATGACAGTGCTCTCCTTGGGTCTGAGGCTGTGAGCCTGGGCATGCTGGGTTAGAAGTACAGCTGAATAAGCAAAGATTTTTTTTTTCTTGGAAGAGGTTCACTTTGGTTTCTTCTCTTAGCCTGTCTTTTAGGGCTAAGTGCTAAGCATTATAGGAAAAAGTTTGCTGCAACACTAACATTGTTCTTAGAGCCAAAGCCCATGGTAAGGACAAAAGCCTTAGGAGAGGATCTGGAGGAGCCATGATGTAAGACAATGTGTTCTGAACGCTTGCACACCAGCAGGTCCAGATCTACAAAACCACTGGGACTCAGCATTTATTATGGTGCATCAGCAGAAAGGCTCATGAATAAGAAGGCATGAGCCTGATTATCAACTCAGACAGGCATGGAAATTCCTGTTTGAAAGTCACTACCATTTGCCCTCGTTGGCATTGTGCTTCTTGAGGAGAACTGCAGTCTTATAATACAAAGTGACAGGGACCAGCCCCTCTCTGAAAAAGAGATCCTCAGGCTGGGGTTGGGGATTTCAAAGGTCATCATATCTAGTCTATGGCCTCCAGCTGGACCCCATGTCCGTGGGCTGGGAAGGACAGGTAAGCACAGCTCAAGGAGATGAAGTGGGAAAGCTGGAGCTACCATCCCTCTCTATTGCATGCTCATCAGGCCATTTTGTCCCGTGAAATAACAATCTTGGTTATAACTACAGAGATACGAATATTAGGGGAAATCAGAAGTCAGTTTGTCATTAGAAAACCCATGTTTGAATTCAAGTCCTTCTTTTTACCAGTGGGATAACTTTTATTAAAACTCAATCTCTCTGAGCCTTGGTTTTTTTCACCTATAAAGTGGCATGATGATGCATACCTTATAAACTCAATGTGGAAATTAAGGGCAACATAGGGCCAGTGTCACCACCCTTCCAGTTTATAATTGGTGACAATACGTAAAAGAATTATCATTACTGTCTATAAAGAACCTGATGGTCTGAACAAAAATTCATAAAAACCACATTTCAGTTAGCTCAGATAATCAGGAAGAAACAATTCTTTCATAAATATTGTTTTGGATTATGCTGCATTTATATGTACCCTTCCCTCTGCCCCCCAGTATTTCCTCATACTCTGCATCCTAACCTGCCCCCGGCAGGTCCTAAGTAAATTTGTGGTCAAGGACAGGCCCTTGGTCATAAGGCTGTTTCTCCTGCAATGGTACAAAAGTTCATTCTCCCACCCCCTCTCCACTTGAGTGACTAAAATTGAATCAGTAGAATTCAGCAGATTAAGAAAAGTAATGTCATCCCACAACTTCATTATCTTGTAAGAGATAATGGCAACTCCAGATCCCAGAGGGCAATTACCAAACTATAACACATCATTCATGAATAAACCACACACATCCACCCCCTCCATTCCTGAGCTGATTTTCAGCCACATTCCTGCAGTGCAGAACACACCCATTCAGAAAGAACCTTTCAGCTCAGGAGTGCAGTGAGCCTGCCTTCTCAGCCACTTCTTAATCATCAGCAGACATAGCTGCTCTCTCATCCATAGCATGTGAGAGAGAACTCAGTGCATAGCTGCATGTCAAGTGCCTATCCAATAATGAGATATTACCTTTACAAAAAATGTCATTTATTATCTTAAGGATGCAAACTACCCTAAGGGCTGGGATGCAACTGCGCCTCAGGAATAACCAAATCTCAAGCACCTGGGTGGCTCAGTCGGTTAAGTGTCTGCCTTCGGCTCAGGTCATGATCCCAGGGTCCTGGGATCGAGTCTTACATCAGGCCCTCTGCTCAGCAGGGAGTCTGCTTCTCCCTCTACCCCTCCCCCTTGCAGATTGTCTTGTCCCTCAGACAGACATCTTCCACATGGTTGAATTCAACCTGGCCCTTGGATATGTGCCACTTGGTGTGACAAAAACTTTATCATCAGTGAGGGATTGAGCTTACTCTCTTATGTCTCAAGCTAGGGAAAAAAAAAAAAAGAATGGTCTCCAACCTATCTAGCTTAGGTCAAGGGTCTGCTTTAGATCAATGACTATGTTCAGGGAAGATCAATAAAAAATATGGCATCTCTTTTGAAAACCACAGTGTTAGAGTGATGGAAGAGGGATTATTCCCAGTAGGAGGGGATAAGGTAAAGTGTACTTTCTTGGATATTTAAAGACAAAGCAAAAAGTATGTATTATGATAGTACAGTGATTTTCAGAAGCAAATCTAATGAAGATAGTTGCCCTTAATGTCAGTCCATCCTAAATAGGATTTTCTGCTTTGTCTGCCCTCTCTATTTCTCCATTGCAATCACAGAAGCTTAGTCTCTATGTGTTCACTCAGTGTTGATGTTGGATAAATTGGAAGAAAAGGAACACTAAGTAGTAACTCACCAACTGAAGACAGGGCACTCTGACTTTGCAAGCTCATTCTCTCCTCCTTAAACTTTAATGATTGAAGGTCTTGGAAGTTGAATTCTAGGCTCCCTTTTTTCTCACTTGTCTAATCCCTTTTATTGTGGATATCATTCAAGTCATTACATACCATTATAAATATATGTAAATGGCACAGAGGCATTATTTTTTCAGTACACACTTTATCTCTAAGATCTAGACATACATATTCAAGTGCCTTACTGATTTCTCTCCCTGAATGTTTCTAAAGCACACCAAGCTCATCATGTAAAAACTACATTCTTGACCTTCACCTAATTCTCTCGAACTCGTCATCCTTCACTGTGACCTAACAGATTAAATACAAATATTTTTCATCCAATAACACGAACCTGAAGCCTTCTTCTCCTTTAACCTCTATACCTAATTCATTACCAAGGCATTTACTAATTAAACACTTCTTTAAAATTCCATTTTTCTATGTCTCAAACACAATTTTAGTTCAAGTTATAATTACCTTCTGCCTGAACTGCTAAAAAGGACTCTATTTGTTCTAATGTCCAACATTTCCACCTACAGCAAAAGTGACCTATTCAAAACTAAATAAAATAACTTCGCTCACATTGTTAAAAACTCTTCAATGCTTACATTAACCTGGGGATAAAGCTAAAAATGGTTCTTGTTGCCATGTGAAGCTGGTAGAGGTAAAGTTGGAGGCCCATACAGAGTCAATTGCACTGAGTCCTGCATGACCCTCAGTGACAATTTCAGCACCAAGACCAGTAGAAGACATTTGGGATATAGGATGTTTGTCTTACTTGGGTTATACTCAGAGGCTATCAGAGGTTTTTGATCTTCGGGCATCTGACCTTTTAATCAGTGCTACCTAAATTATGTAAAGCATGGTTCCTGCTTAATTGTAACAATGGATCCTCAAAAACTGGCACACATGAAAAGACTCCAGTCATAAAAATCAGGAAGATTCCCAGACATAAATAAAACATAACTCAGAGAGACCTAAAATAAACCGGACCATGATGCAATATATTTTTGTATGTGTGGAGGTTGTGTATATGCATGTGAATATTGAGGAGGGATATTCAAAGATAGCAAGAAGCTCTTGTGAATTTCAAGATAGCTCTTGTGAAATTCAAGAAGAATTATTCAAAAATAATTTTGCTGTCAAAATTTCTGATCAGCAAATATTAATTGTTTAACAAGCTATTTAACAGTGGTTAAAAACATGGACTCAGGAGTATTCACCTCAAAATCTGGCTCTGCTAGCATTTGCTGTTGCACTCTGGGCAAGTTACTTAACCTACCAGTGACTTAGTTTCCTCAACTATGAGGGGAATGACATAATAGTACCCACCTCATTGGAGATATTCAGAGGATTAATTAATTTATGTAGAAAAAGCACTTAAAATAGTACCTTGTATATTACAAATACTATATAAAATTTTAATATTATCTGTATTACCATATGGGGTGTAGTAGGCAGAATGATGCTCTTTTATTTTTTTTTTTTATTTTTTTTTTAAATATTTTATTTATTTATTTGACAGAGAGAGAGACAGCGAGAGAGGGAACACAAGCAGAGAAGTGGGAGAGGGAGAAGCAGGCTTCCCGCTGAGCAGGGAGCCCGATGTGGGGCTCGATCCCAGGACCCCGGGATCACGACCTGAGCCGAAGGCAGACGCTTAACGACTGAGCCACCCAGGCACCCCGAGAATGATGCTCTTTTAAACGGCATTCCGTGTTCTAATCCCTGGGTCCATGAATATGTTACCTTATGGCAAAGAGACTGTATATATGATTATGATTAAGGGACTTGAGCTGGGAAAACATGACATGCTTCATTTGGAGTATACCTTGACAATGAGAGCTTTTAGACCTGGAATGGCAAATACTCTCATGCTTCTGCTTCTCCATCAACAACTGATTATAGCCTCCTTCCCACCCTACCCCAACCATCTACCCTAAGTCGAAATAGAAACACTAAATATTTCTCCACTCAATCCCCAGCTAGCCACCACCAGCCAATTGGTACTAGAACACAAAACTAAACTAATTCTCTTCTCTGAGTTAGATGTGGCTAAAAGGCATTTCAGGTGGAGGGAACAGCATGGGTCAAGAAGCAAAGCCTCAGCTATGAGGAAGCCTGAGGAGAATAGAATAATGATAATATTGATAATAATAATTCATTTTGTGCTTGTTATATAATAAGCACCAGACATCTCAATTCTTACAACTCTATGAGATAGGTACTATAATTACTTCTATAATATGGATGGGGAAATTAAGCTATGGAGAAATAAGTATCATACACAAAGATGAATGCCTGGTAAGTAGTAGATTTGGTAGATATGAGATTCAACTTTTGGTGGTCTTGTTCCAGAGCTTGCTACATTAGCCTCTGCCCTACTCTGGGAATAGATCTGGGTTAGATTGTGGAGTATCTTGAATGACAGGACCTATTCTATAGGCAATGGGTAATTACAAGAGGTTTTTGAATGGAATGCGATCATGTCAGAGCTGTGCTCCAGAAAGACTGGTCTGGCATTACTCTGTGGATAGGTTCAGTGGACCACAAGAAGGAGAGAAGAGCTAGGAGGAGGATCCCTAGTGAAGAAAAGGAATGAAGATCCAAGAAGCAGCATTTGGGAGGGATTGGAAGAGGTGCTTAAACTGCTTAGCTGGGAATCACTTTAGAAAATTATCAGGCTAAGTTTTTTGTTTTGTTTTTAAAGATTTTATTTATTTATTTGATAGAGAGAGATAGTGAGAGCAGGAACACAAGCAGGGGGAGTGGGAGAGGGAGAAGCAGACTTCCCGCGGAGCAGGGAGCCTGATGCAGGGCTCGATCCCAGGACCCCGGGATCATGACCTGAGCCGAAGGCAGACGCTTAACGACTGAGCCACCCAGGTCGCCCCTATCGGGCTAAGTTTTGAACTAAGCACTGGGAACATCAATTTATATAGCTATAAAAGCCCAAAGCAGATGGCTGAGTTGGTTGCTTTGGTAGTTTCTAAATTGAGTAATGCCATGTCAGAGAAGGGAAGACAGAGAAGTCTCAGCCATGAAATTTATCTTTAGTGTCTTCTTCAGCATGTAAATATGTTTGTGTTAACTTCATGCACATAAACAAAGAATTAGATAATCAGAGAGAAAAAGAACCTCATAAAACTGACAATGTTTTTTTAGTATAGATCACCAGGATGCCAGGGTATCAGGGCATGTTGAGACGACTCAATTCAGTATCCCTTCCCTCTCTGCTGATGGCTACTCTAGACATGGCTGGTAGACAGGCTAGATCCATAGTCAAAACCACAGTAGTCATAGTATTCCAAGACAAAGAAAGTTTGGGAGGACATATTGCCCAGGCTAGTTATTTTAAAGAATACTATTTTTCCTCAGATAGAAGAGTATTTACTCTTTTACTTGAATACATATAAAGATTAGACTTCTCTCTGCAGTATCATAGCCTTAGCAGTCAAATATCTGTTTTCTCAACATAATTTACCTCCTTGAAGGTACAATGCATTAGACACTGGAAAGGCAGTGGAAAGATGGTCATGCTTGGATTTACAAGCTGTGAGACCCACTTAAATTCATCTAAAGGCCTCTGAGCCTCAGTTTCCTCATCTCTAGGATAGGCACAAGTATTTGCTTTGCACTATCAGAAGATCAAATGAAAGAATGTGTGTGAAAATTGTTTTGTAAACTGTAGAGCACCCACACAAATGTTAGTGCTGCTGCTATTTTTGTTGCTGTCATTGTCTCCCTAAGGCTCACATGGTATTCTACACACGGAAAACATTGTGTATAAATGTATAGATCTTGAAAACATTGTGTATAAATGTATAGATCTTGATGGCATAATCAGTGAATGTCCACGAATTGTTTGAAACCACAGTGTATGCACTCACTGAGGGAAAGAGCGGGGGTCAGTGTGAGTCAGTCAAGGACTATGTGTGCCCTGCCAGGGAACCACCAGGTATAGAGCTGAGCATTGAGTGTTGACCTTTATCCAGAGCAGGTGACACCCTGACCATCCCAGCCTGACACATCTCCCCGACTCCATGATGGTTTTGCCTATTTCAACTCAACTTTGGGCTCTAACAGAGACCATTTATTGTCTCCTGGGCTGATGCCTGAGGGTCAGGGATGACCTCTTCTACTATGGAAAGATGGGCCTCTCTTCTGCTGGAGTCAAGTTCCTGCCTCTGAGCTCATCAACACATGTTAATCCCTTTCAGGTCTGGAGGAAGGCTGAAAACAACAGGGGAAAAGAAGATCAGGAGAGTTTGTCTTTTATGACCTCATGGATGAGGGAAAAGTTTTTTATTAGATTTCTAAGATGCTTTGCAAATACTTTACTTAATATGCATATGACTATAAATCAGTATTATTATTTCCATTTTTACAGATGAGGAAACTAAGGCTGAGAGATGCCATATAAGTTTCTTAAGTCACAACCAAGAGAGTGTGGGATATGTAAGTAAATGTCACAGAGAGTAAACAACAACTCAGGTCTCATTTTTGCTCCATGGCAATGAAGTATGATAAAGACTGCCACACAGGGATAAAGTCTTCTGGGGTCTATCAGAAGAAGGTCTATAAATGGCACTTATGGAAAATGAGGAGGCAGGGATTCACGGCACTGATGGTGAGGACCCATGCATGCCGCTTCCCTCCTGGCCTCTTCACTATCTCTCAGATTCTTGCCTGCACTTCCAGTGGATTCCTTACCCTGGGGACAGAGAGGTATCAAAGCACTTGGTCTCAGGCCTGACACAAAGCAAAGGTTCAACAGTTACTAGCTGTTATTTTCTAAATAAGAGTGAAAATCAGTCCATGATTTGTCCTTCCTTAAACCCCTTCTATTACTTTCTACTCCTATTCATAGGAAATTCCTCATTTCTGGCCATTCTCACTTGTTTACCCTCTCCCCTCTGTTCAGGCTGAACAGTTGTAATTCAACATCATGTCCAAATTCTTTACTCCCATGTCTTAGCCTTGTGCTGCTTAGTCTGTGAATTGACTCGTTCCCTTGTTCACTTGACCTTCTTCTCAGCCACATGGTCTCCACTCAGCTGTCACCTCCTCATGGAAACCTTCCCTGACTCCTAGTCTTGTTGTTCATTCTGTGTGCTTTGTGTTCCTTCCATCCTAACACTGCCATAACTTACAACCATCATTTGTGTGTTTATATCCCTGGGATACAGTGACCTCCCTCAGTCACGTACCATGTCTTATTGACATTTCTTCCACAGTGCCTAGCACAACTGAGGATCCATAGTAGATGCACAGGATATGTTTGTAGAGGAAAAGAACACTTTTCTCCAGCTGAAAGGCTCTTTGCTCCCTCACTTTCTGCCTTGACAAGCTCTTCTCCTATGTCACCATTCTTCGAGGCTGGGGTTAGTTTTCCATATCTTCCGTGAAGTTGCCTCACCCCTCTTTCCTTCCTGTGAAGATGGATTCACTCTTTTCCCCTGAGTTCCTTTACATACTTAGCACAGAGCCTGCCTGACAAATAGTAGGCACTTGGTTAATGTTTGCTGATTAAGTGATTAACTGATTGGATAAATGAAAAGAGTGTCTGCACTGGTAGCCAAAACACATGTCACTGTAAGTGTAAGAAAGAAGAAAAGGCATTTTTTTCTGTTCAGAGTTAAGACCAAACAGACCTTAATGACTGTGTTTGCATCACCATGACATTGTCTTTTAGTAAGGCAAGCTTATGGAAGAGTTATAGAAATGCAAAAGTGCCATAGTTATCCAGATTCACACATAGCCTTTTACTGGAAATACTTTGAGCACATGCTAATAAGAAATTGTGTGCTCATGAGTAATGCAGCATTATGTCAGGATGCTATAATAGGAAAGTACACTAATTTTAGTGCAGTCACTTCCTCAGGGAAGGTGAAGCCTAAAGAAATTCAGAAAGATTGTCCTCAATTAGATTTGAAAAGGAGTTCCCTAAGGAGCAGACACCTTCCCTGAAAAGTGTTGCATACTGAACAAGTGGAATATATTCATGAAACTGTGTTGGTCTCCTCAAAAGGTGCTGGGATGGTTTAGAAGAGTGCTAGAGGAGCTTGTTCCCCAAAATGAAGACCTGATTGTTCTCACTGCTCCTTTGAGTTTAGAGTGCCTAATGTGGCTGAGCCATGGGCAGCTCTCCATGGTATGGAAGGTGAACTTCCCACCACCTGGAATGCCTGCCCTTCACTCTTACCTAAGCTAGAAATGAACTTTGTCAGTTAGAGTCTGGTTGTCACAGTTTAGCCCACCCAGCCTTCTTTTCCATGACCAATAACTGCTTTGGAACTTAACTACAAACTGAATTTCAATGTTCTGTAACTGAGTTGTGCATGTATGATAGTTATACCTCAACCTAAGGCCTTTGAGAGTAGGATCATGACTTTTGCTTCAATATTTAGGACATCATTTCCATTTTTCCTCTGGTTTATTTTTGGAAGCATCTGTGTAAACTTTGCGTTACTTTTTCCTTCAATGGAAGGATTCACTGGTGAAGACATGTAGGCTTAAACTTGTGTGTGTGTAGGTTTTAAATCATGTATTTAACTTCCTTAATACTTATTAGAAGTAATCTGACTTTTTTCATTATTTTGTGTGTGCTTCAAGTTGTATTTTTCTAGGAATCTGTCATACCACCTGATTATTCAAATTTACTAGCATAATGTTAATCAAATATTGTTTTATTAGAGTTTTATTGTCTGTATTGATGTTATGTTTTTCTTTTCTTTATTTTTTAAATATTTTATTTATTTATTTGAAAGAGAGAGACACAGTGAGAGAGGGAATACAAGCAGGGGGAGTGGGAGAGGATGAAGCAGGCTTCCAGCCGAGCAAGAAGCCCGATGTGGGGCTCGATCCCAGGACCCTGGGATCATGACCTGAGCTAAAGGCAGACACTTAATGACTGAGCCACCCAGGGGCCTTGATGTTATCTTTTTCAATACTGGTAGCAGGAAATTCTTTATTCTTTTTTTTAATCAGTCTTTATAGTGCTTATCTATTTTATGAACTTTTGACTTTCTTGATTATGTTTACTAAACATTTTCTTCTATTTCACTAATTTCTGCTTTTACATTTATTATTTCCTTCTAATTTTTGCATTTAAGCCCTTAGGACAATAGCAGGCACACAGTAACCACTCAATAAATGTTAGTATTATTAATGTAAAGAATAGTACTAGAGACTCAATTCAGGGTGTGTGTTATTAGAGTTTATTAGAAACTGGATCTTTTACCACCTCCTACATAAGGAGACCTCAGAAAATGTTCAATCTATTTGACTACATCCAGGCTTTTATTCTAATATTTATTATACAGCAACATTCTTTTCATTGTTCTTCATTCCTTCTGGAATCTTTGTTTCCACTTGGAGTCATTTTCTTTCTGCTAAAAAATCTTTTTAAGTATTTCATTTACTGTGGATCTTCTAGTAATGAATTCTTCCATTTATCTATATCTGAAATGTTTTACCTTTATCTTCACATCTTAAGCATTAGAAGTGGTTTTCTTCAATACTTCAAAGTTGCTATCCTAGTGTCTTCCAGTTTCTATTATTTCTGTGGAAACATTAGCTAATAGTGTTATTTTTTTGTTCCTTCCTTCTAGAGGGAAATTTCCCTTTTCTCTTCCTGCTTTTAAGAATGTTTTCCTTTAGGGGCGCCTGGGTGCCTCAGTTGGTTAAGCACCGGACTCTTGATTTCCGCTCAGGTCATGATCTCAGGGTCATGATCTCAGGATCATTAGATCAAGCACCATGTCCAGCTCTATACTCAGCATGAAGTCTGCTTGAGATTCTCTCTCTCTCTCTCTGTCCCTCCCCCAACTCACTCAGTTTCTCTCAAAATAAATAAATAAAATCTTTTTTCTTTAAAGAATGTTTTCCTTTAGTTTTTAGCAATTTAGGTTTGATGTAGTTATGTGTCTTTTTTTTTAAATTTTATTATGTTATGTTAATCACCATACATTACATCATTAGTTTTAGATGTAGTGTTCCATGATTCATTGTTTGCAAATAACACCCAGTGCTCCATGCAGAACGTGCCCTCTTTAATACCCATCACCAGGCTAA
>NW_028017422.1:0-719 GCF_054177405.1 Leptonychotes weddellii
GCAAAATTTATAGAAAAGCTAATACAAATAGCTCTCAAATATAGCCTTTGATCTAGCAAGCCCATTTCTAGGAATTTATCCTAGAGGTATACTTGCAAAAAGTAATGTACATACAAGGATATTCATTATAGAATTATTTGTTCTGTTGTATTATAGTAGGATATTATTAATAATTAAAATACCCATCAATAGGGGGATGGGTTAAATAATAAAAAAAGACTACTTTGCAGAACTACTAAGTACTAATATGCAATGTTATCCAAAGATGCACGGAATGAAACAAAGCAAAAAGCAAAAACAAAAACAAAATACAGAAGAGTAGCATGTATAATATGCTACCACTGATGTATTTTTTATTATTTTTTAATTTTTTTTAAAGATTTTATTTATTTGACAGAGAGAGAGTGAGAGCAGGAACACAAGCAGGGGGAGTGGGAGAGGGAGAAGCAGGCTCCCCGCTGAGCAGGGAGCCCGATGCGGGGCTCGATCCCAGGACCCTGGGATCATGACCTGAGCCGAGGGCAGACGCTTAACGACTGAGCCACCCAGGTGCCCCCCATTCATGTATTTTTTAAAAAGAAATCTGTACATTAACATAGTTGTGACTGCATATTCTAAAAATATACACAAGAAACAGGACACCAGAAGTTGCTTCCAAAGAGGAGACTGAGTGGCTGGAAGATGAGAATCAAAAATAGACTCTTTTTACTACAATTCTT
>NW_028017423.1:0-719 GCF_054177405.1 Leptonychotes weddellii
TCCTCACCACAGTGCTCATTCAGGCAGTTGTCTCACAGCAACTAAATGAACATTAACCACAGGGCAGACTCTGGAGCAACAGGGCAGACCCCACTCTCATGGAGCTGATAGCCTGGTGTTCCAGCTCTATCTCCTGGTATTCTCTCTATTATCCCCAGACCCTGCTTAGGGAAGAAATGCAGCTGGGCATGTGTAAAGAGGGAGCAGAGGTCCTTCGTTCAACAGAAAAGTGCCCAGCTCTGTGCTCAAAGTGTTGGGCATACAAAAATACCACAGGAGAACTCACGGGCCAGAGGGAATGCAGGACCTGCAAACAATGTTTGCTGCTCATCCTGTCATGTTCCATGGTCTTGGAATACCAGGAACACTGAGGAAGCAGCCAGGGACAATTCTCAGGTCCCCCCAGGAGAAGAGCCATTCGAGCAGTTCATTAAGGATGTGTAGGGTTTTGCCAGGCTGAGGGGAGAGGAGCCACAGTGAAGGAGATAGGTGAGGAGATGTTCAAAGGGCCATGGGAGGAATGGGGTGGTTAGGCTGGGAGAAAAGAAGGTTGCAGCCAAGGGAGAAATTCCAACTCTTCCCTGTGGAAAACGGGGAACAAAAGCAAGATTTTCAGTAAGAACAGATACACGACCAGATATGAATTCTTTTTGTCAAGAACGGCCATGACTATATATTGGCTGTGACTACATAATCCTGGCAATATGTCTTAGTACCTT
>NW_028017424.1:0-719 GCF_054177405.1 Leptonychotes weddellii
GACAGATGAAGAAGGAAGGGTCAAAGACATGCAACCTGGCCAATACTCAACCTCACAGCACTGTCTTTGAAGATGGAGAAAGGGAACTATAAGTCAAGGAATGCATCAGCCTCTACAAGCTGGGAATGACCTCCGGCTGAGAGCCACCAAGAAAACAGGGACCTTGGTTCCTATAACAACAAATGCAAGGGACTGAAATCCACCAACAACCTAAATGAGCAAAGAAACAGATCCTCCTCTAGGGCTTCTAAAAAAAAAAAACAAAAAACAAAAAACAAAAAACACCGCTTACAACACCTTTAATTTAGCTTGGTGAGATCTGTGTGGGACTTATGGATGAACAGAGACCTACAATAATGAATTTGTATTATTTCAACTTCTAAGTTTATGATAATTATTTATTGCAACAACAGAAAACTAATACACATAGGTTAAAAGTAGTATCACCATGGAAATTTATGTTTGCTTAACATACAGACATTCTAAGTTTTAGTCTTACTCTTCTAAAAGAGAGTGTCTAGGGGCGCCTGGGTGGCTCAGTTGGTTAAGCAACTGCCTTCGGCTCAGGTCATGATCCTGGAGTCCCCGGATCGAGTCCCACATCGGGCTCCCTGCTCGGCAGGGAGTCTGCTTCGTCCTCTGACCCTATCCCCTCTCATGTGCTCTCTCTCATTCTCGCTCTCACTCTCTCAAATAAATAAATAAATCTTTAAAAAAAA
>NW_028017425.1:0-719 GCF_054177405.1 Leptonychotes weddellii
CTCTTTGAGTGGGAGATGGCTTTGTTCTTCCCACGAATTCTCAGCAAATTTCATCTTGTAGTCTTAGATGATATAAGCAATCAGCTTTTTCTTTTCCCTGGACCTGGTTCACATGTGTCATGGATTTGTTCAGAGATTGGAAGTCAAGTATAATTTGGGTAATGATGTGTAGTATTTTGGGGCATTATCTACTTACGACATATCCATACAATATAGTCTAGAGCTAAACTACCTAGTACAGTAGCTACTAGCCACTAGTTATGTGTGCTTTTGAGCACTTGAAATTTGTTTCATCCAAACATTTTGAAGATTTAGTATAAAAAAAGTAAAATATCTTCTTTATAATTATGTTGATTACATGCTGAAATGATAATTTTTCAGATATATTGGAGTAAAAAAATATTACTCATTAATTTCACTTGTTTCTTTTTACTTTTTTAAATATGGTTTTGAAAAAAATTAAAATTATGTATTGACTCTCTTGTGGATGGCATCATATTCCCATTGGACAGCAATGCTCTCGATTGTGTTTTTGTTCCTATACATTAAAGATTGTTTTATATAATTTTTGCTTTGAGAAGTCAGTAGTTCCCAACCACTGGAGTTGTTCAGATATAAGTTGAATGATGTCTTGGTAATGATCATTTATTCATTCATTCAACATCTACAGCATATTAATGTGCCCAACACTGTGCTGGCCTCTGGGCATGCAGACATAA
>NW_028017426.1:0-719 GCF_054177405.1 Leptonychotes weddellii
CAAGTCATGGTTATCCCTCCTCTACCCTCAGGTTTCTGATCAAATGTCACCTTAACAGTGACTTCTTCCCTGACCAATGTATATTTTGAAAGTTCCACTTCTAGCTGCACACCCTGTCTCCCTTCCCCTGTGTTATCATTGCCCATACCACTTTTCATGATATGACATGCTACTCACCAATTTGTGTATTGTTTATTTCTCCTCAATAGATGTAAACTCTCTGGGGGCAAAATGCTCACTTTTGTTCACTGCTATATTGCCAACACCCAGAAAAGTGACTTAAATATAAAATAATTCCATAAAGAATTTTGAAAAGTCCGGTAATCTCTTTAGAACTGGTACAATTTTTTTCCAGACAAATTATCACTCTATGTTAGCTAAAGACAAAGTGCATCCAAAGTAAAAAAAAAATTAGGGAATGATTATTGTTTTATTACAAGGCTTGATAAAACTTTACCCAATAAAACTTTTACAGAACAGTTCCTCAAAGTAAATTTAAGGTAAAGTAGAATTTATAAACATCGATTGTGTTTACTCTGCAAAATATTTTGGTGCTTTTTGTTCCAGAACAATAGTTTATACATTAGATAGACTAAGAGCTACCAAGAAGTGGTTTACCATTCATTTAAATTTGGTTCCTTTTTTTAATTTCCCTGACTCTTCATCTGTAAACTTCCTTTTTTTTTTTTTATTAAGAATTGAGGGTTCGGGGCGCCTGG
>NW_028017427.1:0-719 GCF_054177405.1 Leptonychotes weddellii
TTTATCTTATTGTTATTGATATTTAATTTGATTCTACTGTGGTCAGAAAATATTCTTCAGACAGCCTTCAGTTTCAACCAATCAGACTTGTTTTATAGCCTCGCATATAGTCCATTGTGGTGAACACACTATGTGCCCTTGAAAGAGTGTCTGTGGTTTTTTCCTCTTGTTGGTTTCTAGAATGTTCTATAAATATCAGTGAGATTAATGAGGCCTAGACATTCTTTTACCTGGGTATGATACTATATAGATGTGTGAAGGATACAAAAATACTTAAGCCTTGTAGATATTACACTATAATAAAACCATTCATAAAATTACATAAAACTATGCTAACTTTTTCAAAAAAATATTATATTTAGCTCCTGGGTTCAATTACCTCATTCTCCAGATCCTTGGGCACAGTTCTGCAAAAATACAGCAATTCATGTTATAGTTAACACAGACCTCACGATATGTATTGCTTCTATCCTCTTATTTTGGCAAAGCCAAGTGGATATTCATATCTTGAGCATTTTCACTACTAAATACTAGAAATACACCATTTTTTATTTGATATTATTTTGTTTGTTGATTTAGTTTTTGTTTTCAGGTAGAATAAGGAAATGGTTCTCTGACATGATGGATCTGGACTCATGGTTGACAATGGCATATGTCACAAATACCCACATTTTTTACCTGTCTTATATGGCAGAGGATGGAACATCATTCCTTATCCA
>NW_028017428.1:0-719 GCF_054177405.1 Leptonychotes weddellii
TAGCAAACTGAACTCAATCTTGTTGATGTATCCAGAAGGATTAAGAAAAAAATTTTTAAAAATAGTTTTTTTAACCACAAGATTTGATATCACAGTATTTCTAGGAATGATCTAAAATCATTGCACGTACCACAAAAAGCATTTCTCATGGATATGTATATCTTACTCCTTGGGAAACACAGATTCCTAAGGAAGATGCTCTACTTTTGAAGAGAGGGAATTCAGTGCTTAAAACCAAGAGAGAGTGAGAGAGACTAGAAGTGCATGTTTGATGGGGGACAAATGCTTCATACTCTGTAAGGTAAGCTTTTTTTTTTTTTCTATTTTTGCTCAAAATCTCAGTAAAATTGACATTGGAAGCTAATGCAATTCATTCATTATAGATGTAAGAAAGTGCTGAGTTGTGCTTCAAAAGTCTCTGCACAGCAAAATCAAAATCCACAGAGACAGCCAACGTGTGGGTGATAAATGCATCTCATTCAAACGATTATTAGACATCTATTAGACCCAGGCACTGGTGCAAGCCATGGGAATGCAGAGATGAAGAAGACATGGTCCCTCCCTTTGTGAAGCTCATGCTAGGGGAAGGGATATGGTGGAGTGGGTGGTTTCCCACAGAACAAAAGCATTTTCATACAGTTATATGTAGAAATTCTACGCAGAGTGGGGAATTTGTTTGGTTTGGTTTGGTTTTGGGAATTTTTTTTTACTCTTGAAAC
>NW_028017429.1:0-719 GCF_054177405.1 Leptonychotes weddellii
CCTCTGTCCTTCCTTCCTTTTATTCTTCCTAATTTGGCATCTTCATGGAGGCTTGCCAGGCCCAGGGAAAGCCTGTTACTGCTGGCGACAGGAAGCATCATTCTCTTCGCTGCTAGTAGCCCAGCCCTCAGTGCTCAGGGTTCGCCTAGCAGCAGGAACCTCATACCCGCTCCTCTCTCCCAGCTGCTGCATTCTGTGCAGCTCGAAGAGCCCAAGACAGAGGGGCAGGCAGTGGGGGCCTGGCGGTGAGGTGGGCCTGGCCTCAGCTCCTGCTGGGGCCGCTGCTCAGGGTGCTGCCCCAAACGCAGGAGGAAGAGCCCGCCAGGGCCCTGTTGAGGACACCGCCCATCCTATGGGATGAAGGTTTCACCTAGGACCTCATTTAACCTTAATTCCCTCCTCAGGGGCCCCATTTCCACATGGGGGTTAGGGCTTTAACCTATGAATCTGGGGGGACACAATTCAGTCCCCAGCATGCAGTGTGCTGGAGGAGAGGACTTTTGGGTGTCCAAGGTCTGGAAGTAGTCTTGAAGGGCACAGAAGAATGACAAAGCACAGCACATTCCAGAGCTATTGAGCTCACTCAAAAGTGAGAGAGAGTTGAAGCTGAACAAATATTTGGTCCATTTCCCCTCAGGCATGAGCCCAAGTGGAATGATGCGATATTTAGGTGTGTCCCAGCTATAGAAGACAAATACACCTACCTGACCCATCTGCAT
>NW_028017430.1:0-719 GCF_054177405.1 Leptonychotes weddellii
GTGCATCTTGCTTGGGGTCTGGTCAATAATTTGGACTCTGTACATTCCCTCCACCACCCCTCAACAGAATGACTAAGAGGAGGAACCCCCAAAATAGGAAAGACTCAGAGACTATGACTTCTGCCACAGATTTACAAATGGATTCAGATATAACCAAGATGTCGGAGATGGAATTCAGGATAACAGTTATGAAGACAAGCGCTAGAATGGAGAAACTGATTAATGGAAATATAGAGTCTCTAAGGGCAAAAATGAGAGCTGATCTGGGAGAATTTAAAAATACTATCAATGAGATCCAATCTAATCTAGATACACTAACAGCTAAGATAAATGAGGCAGAAGAATGAAACAGTGATCTAGAAGACAAACTGATAGACAAGAAGGAACAGGAGGAGACCTGGAACAAACAGCTTAAAATCCATGAAAACAGAATGAGAAATAAGTGACACCACCAAATGTTCCAATGCCAGAATTATTGGAACCCCGAGGGGGTGGAGAGAGAGAGAGGACTAGAAGATATATTTGAGCAAGTCATAGCTGAGAACTTCCCTAATTTGGGGAATGAAACAAACATTTATGTCCCATTATGTCGTCTTTGCCCACAGGCAAAGAGGAAGCATTTTATGGAAGCATTTAGGCCATTCACATTGAGAGTGATTATTGAAAGATATGAATTAATTGTCATCATGTTGCCTGTGAAGTCATTGTTTCTATTGATT
>NW_028017431.1:0-718 GCF_054177405.1 Leptonychotes weddellii
CTATTTCATCTGTGTTTTCCTTAAAACTGATGGCATTTTTAAACAGTGGAGAAAAGATAAAAGAATAGAAAGTAAAGGCAGCCCCGGGCATCAGGCCCCATCCTCTTTGAGAGGTGGGACAGCCCCTGAACCTCAGTGGGCATTGATGGGGTGCCCACAGCAAGCCTGGAGAGACAGGTGGGGTGTGCCACAGGGAAGGTGGGGAGGCACTTCCCGACAAGGGAGTCGAGTAGGCCCACGGGAGGGGAGCACAGCGAACAGACTGGTTTGGCCAGAATGAGGGGGTCTGGAGAAGAAATGGGGTGGGAAAGTGGAGTTGCACCAGAACATGGAGCTGTGAGTGCCAAACTGAAAGAGATCTTGCCCCTGCGGCCACCAAGGACAGACACTGCAGGAAACCTGGCCGCGCAAGTCTGGGTTCAGCCGAGGGTGGCAGAAAGTGTGCTGGGTGGACTGGAAAAGGAAGAAGGTGCGAGCAGAGCCTCACCGTGTTGGCCTGAGGCACAAAGGGCCCAAGCTAGGATACTGGAATACAAAAGGAAGTAAAAATGACACTGGAAAAGAAAACAGGGAGAGAAACTGTGCTGTGGGACAGGGGGCTGAGAGAGGAGGAGGGGGGCTGAAGCCAGGGATGGGGGGGCTGAAGCCGGGGATGGGGGGGCTGAAGCCGGGGATGGGGGGCACTGAGAGAGAAGGATGGGCTGAAGCCAGGGGGTGG
>NW_028017432.1:0-11292 GCF_054177405.1 Leptonychotes weddellii
GTCTCTTTTTCTCTCTCTCTTTCTCCCCCATATAATCTTTTGTTTTGTTTCTTAAATTCCAGATATGAGTGAGATCATATGGTATTTTCTTTCTTTGACTGACTTGTATCATTTAGTATAATCCTTTCTAGCTCTATCCATGTTTTTGCAAATGGCAAGATTTCATTCTTTTTTATGTCATATATATACCACATCTTTTTTTTTAAGATTTTTATTTATGTATTTGAGAGAGAGAATGAGATAGAGAGAGCATGAGAGGGGGGAGGGTCAGAGGGAGAAGCAGACTCCCTGCCAAGCAGGGAGCCCAATGCGGGACTCGATCCCGGGACTCCAGGATCATGACCTGAGCCGAAGGCAGTTGCTTAACCAACTGAGCCACCCAGGCGCCCTATATACCACATCTTATTTATCTATTCATCTACTGATGGACACTTGGGCTGCTTCTATATTTGGCCTTTGTAAGTAATGATGCAATAAACATAGGTCATATAATAACCTAGAAAAATACAGTCAATTAAACTTTAACAGAGGAGGAAAGAATATACAGTGGGAAAAATTCTCTTCAACAAATGGTGTTGGGAAAACTGGACAGTGACATGCAAAAGATTGAAACTAGACAAGTTTCTTACAATATACAGAAAAATAAAATCAAAATGGATTAATAACCTAAATGCTGGGGTGCCTGGGTGGCTCAGTCAGTTAAGTGTCTGCCTTTGGCTCAGGTCATGATCACAGGGTCCTGGGACCCAGTCCCTCATGGGACCCCTTGCTCAGCTGGTGCCTGCTTCTCCCTCCCCAGCACCCCCTGCTTGTACTCTCACTCTCTGCCAAACAAATCAATAAATCTTAAAAAAAAAAAGACCTAAATGTGAGACCTGAACCTATAAAAATTCTAGAAGAGAACACAGACAGGAATTTCGCTGACATCAGCTCTAGTAACATGTTCTTTAGATATGTCTCTTCAAGCAAGAGAAATAAAAGCAAAAATAAACTATCCAGACTACACCAAAATGAAAAGCTTCTGCATAGTGAAGCAAACAATCAAGAAAACAAAAAGGCAACCCACTGAATAGGAAAAGATATTTGCAAATGACATATCTGATGAAACACTACTATCTGATACATATATGGAACTTAGACAATTCAACACCAGAAAAAAAAAATCAATTTGGAAAATGGGCAGAAGATACAAGCAGACATTTCTCCAAAGAAGACCTCACAATGGCCAAAAAAACACATGAAAAGATGATCCACATTACTCAAAATCAATGGGACGTAAAACAAAATTATGAGATATCACCTCACACCTGTCAGAATGGCTAAAATAAAAAAGACTAGAAAGCAAGTGTTGGCAAGGATGTGGAGAAAAAGGAACTTTCTTGCATTGTTGGTGGGGTTATGTTTTATTAAATCTCTTCTGCCAGTCTGTTTTTGGATTAGAGGGCTTAATCCATTTACATTTGAAGTAATTCATGATAAAGACTTTTGCCATTTTGCTATGTGTTTTCTCTATGTCTTACATGTTTTCTGTTTCTCCTTGCCTCTATTTCTGTTTGTTTGCTTTTTTGTAGGATTCCTATTTCTCATTTTCTTCTGTCTATATATTTCAAAAATATTTTCATAGTGTTTACCATAGTCAATATATTCGGCATCCTAAATTTATAGTCTCTTAAATTTATAACAACCTAACTTTAATAAGATACAAAACTCTCTTCCTATACAGTTCCATTCTCCCAAACCTTATGTTTTGCTTTCATAAATTACATCTTTATCATTTTTATAATAATATGTTTTCCTTAAAATATAATTATTATATTGTTCCCAATAACCTAGATTTATAGTTTTTGCATTTGTCTTTTCAGGCTTATAAAAAATAAAAAGTAGATCTACAAATAAAATACACAATAGTAATGGTTTTTATATTTCCCCATGTATTTATATCTACTAGAAACTGTTATTTCTTTCAACTGAAATCGAATGTTCTTTCACTTTCACTTTAAAAACTACTTTTAATATTTCTTCTAAAGTAAGTCTAGGCATAATGAGCTCCCTCAACTTGTATTTATCAGGGAATGGCTTAGCTTCTCTTTCATATTTGAAGGATATTTTTGCTAGACACATAATTCTTAGTTGGAAGATTAAAAAAAATTCAGCTCTTAAGGCATGTCATCTTATTTTTTTCTGATCTCAATGATTTACAAGGAAAAAATCAGTATTCTTTTTGAGGATAGCTTGTAAGTACTAAATCAATTTTCTCTTGCAGCTTTCAAATTTTTCTCTTTCTTGGGCTTTCAAAAGTTTGATTAAAATGTGATTGAGTTAGGGGCGCCTGGGTTGCTCAGGCGTTAAGCGTCTGCCTTCAGCTCGGGTCATGATCCCAGGGTCCTGGGATCGAGCCCCTCATCGGGCTCTCTGCTCCGCGGGAAGCCTGCTTCTCCCTCTCCCTCTGCCTGCCGCTCTGCCTACTTGTGCTCTCTCTCTGTCAAATAAATAAAATCTTTAAAAAAAAATGTGATTGAGTTAGGTTTCTTTAAGTTTCTTCTACTTGGAGTTTTTACACTCTTTGAATTAGGTTCATGTCTTACATCAAATTGAGAAGTTTCAGCCATTATTTCTCTAAATAATTGTTCAATCTTTTAGATAGATAGATAGATGATAGATAGATAGATAGATAGATAGATAGATAGATAGATAGATAAAGAATTGGCTAAAAAGATTGTGAAAATTGAAAATTCGCACAAACTGCTATCTGAAAGTTTAAGGCTCCAAAAAGACAGTTGTGTAGCTCCACTTGAAACTCAAAGGGCTGACAACCGGGGGTCCAATGATGTAAGTCTCAGTTCAAGCCCAGATGCCTGACAACAGGAGGAGCTATGATGTAAACCATGGTTTGTGTACAAAGAACCAAGAATCAGGAGCTTCAATGTGCAAGGACAGTAGAAGATGGATGTTCAAGCTCAGAAAATAAATTTATTCTTCCCTGGCCTTTTGTTCTATGCAGGCCATCAGTGGGTTGGATGGTCACCCACAATGATGAAGGTGATTGTCATTACTCAGGTCATCCATTCAAATGCTAATCTCTTCCAGAAACACTCTCACAGACTCACCCAGAAACAATATTCTACAAACTACCTGGGCATTTCTTAAAGCTAGCTGTGATACCTAAGATTAGCCATCAGAATTCAACCCATGGTCAACTTGGCATCTGTACTCAACTCTTTGAAGCATCCTGAATCCCCAAATAAAGCTAACAGTAAGGTCATAATCCCACCTAACACTATACAACTACCATGTATACAACCCAAAACAAATGAATCCCTTCCCATATCAAGATGCAAAGTTCTTGAGTGATGTTTACTCTTCCCCTAATAACGTGTAATTTAAATACTATGATGTAAAATTAACAATATTTAAATACTAATATAGAGATAATACATCTTATGTTACATGATAAGGAAAAAGCAAGGAAAGAAAAAATATGTTTTCCTAATATATGCATATATACACAAAAACATATTAATAACAAATAAGGAGGAAATATTAATGGCAATAATAGTCTTCATGTATGTAATTACCCATGTGGTTGTAGCTGGTACTTATAAATTACCTTCTCCTACTACCTATTCTGTATTCCTTTTGTCTTCAACAAACACCTCGGCTGATCATGATTCTTTACCTATTGAGTGACCTGAAAGCTCATTTCTGATGGGCCTGGGCCATAAGTAGTCCTGCTTGAATAGTAGCCCTGCTTGAATTGGGTTCTTGTAGTTTTCCATTGACCTTAATCACAGGTCTCAGTAATACTAAGTGACAACCAAAAGGATCCTCTGTATTCCAAATGTATTCTTTGCCTCCACTGTAGTGTCACAGTCCAATGTACACTGGTAATCAAGATCAATCACCCCAGCCAACACTGTAATTTCTTTTTTTGCCTGTTGACTCAGAAACATAAGGAGTCTCAAGTGACCAGGTGACTTTTTTTTTTTAAGATTTTATTTATCTGTTTGAGAGAGAGAGAGTGGTCAATCACGGAGGAGGGACAGAGGGAGAAGCAGGCTGCCTGCTGAGCAGGGAGCCCAACATAGGGCTCTATCCCAGGACCCTGAGATCATGACCTGAGTTGAAGCCAGATGCTTAAGGGACTGAGCCACCCAGGTACCCCACCAAGTGGCATTCTTAACTTCCAGCTCAGTGCAATTATTGTTGTGTCTCCCAATAGAAACATTCCTCTCTCTGGTACAAACTCTTCTAGCCAAACAGAGCATAAAGGCGTGAGAACTAAAAATTAAAATTTTGCTTCTGGTTCATCATAAGTAACTGTGAATGCTGCCACTCAGATTTCCATCCCTTTGGTTCCTAGATTTATGAATGATATCAGAAAAACAGTTTTATGCATTGAATGCTAATTTAGACCATACACAGTCTTTAGGAGAAATTTGATCCAGTCCTGTGAGTAATGCCACCTACTTGGTACTGTACCTAATTATCTAAAGGTTATTTAGGGGTGCCTGGCTGGCTCAGTCAGAAGAGTATGCAACTCTTACCTTGGGGTCATGAGTTTGGTTCCCACATTGGTTGTAGAGATTACTTAAACATATAATCTTAAAAAAAATAAAGGTTATTTATCACCTTTCCCTTCCATGAAATATCACACTGGTCCATAACATTGATGAAATGTTGATTGGGCCTAGTGAGAAAAATATAATAACTATTCTATACTTATGGCTAAGATAGGGGTTGAGGAAATTTTTGACTAAAAATCAGGGCCTTTCTAGGAATTTCTAAGTGTTCAGTGGGTGGGGACATGTTGAGATATTTCTTCTAGAGCTGTTGCTTCTGGACCCTCCTACACTCAAGAAAGAAGCACAACACTCAGTGGGCCCTTTTGAATTTGGTAGACAATGTATTCCCCATTTTGGTATGTTACTCCTTCTCATTCACAGATTCAAAAGCTGCTAATTTTGTGTGGGACACAGAACTACGTCCAGGCTGTTGTACCAGTTGTTTTGCCAGTTCTCTGGTGGCCCACAGTGACACTGTCGGTCTCCTGGAATTAGTGTAGGTTCAGACCCTCTGTGTAACAGGCCTAAAAAGTCTGATTATTTCCTTTTCTGCAACGTACATTTATCCTGGTAAGTCTCAGATACCTTTGGGAAAGGCTGTGACAAAGTTTGACAGTATCAATTTTCAGTAGTATACTGGGATTCATCCTCAAAGGATCCCAAATTGCCCTTATTTAAGGACTTCTGGTCTGTAAACTGGCTCCAATTCAGAAATTGACTGAGGGATGGTGACATTATCTTTTTATGATTTAACTTAGACTTTTGTTTACTTGACCTAGAACATTTCTGCTTGTATATATCAAGAGAGAATTTAGCAAGCTTCCAATCGATTTTAATTCTAGGAACTCCATGATTCAATAGTCAACGCCATAGGTCTGCAAGAGTCAGACTGTCCTAATTGCTCCAATACAGTAGCCACCCCCACTTTGCCTTTGGAGGTTGAGTCCCTCCACTTGACCCTTGCCACCCTGAGGTCTCAATGCCCCCACTGCATTTAACATTTTCAAGTAAGTGACTTGTGGATTCTGACCTACGAAGAGTGATCACAGAAGTGTTCAAGCATGCCCATAAAGGGGTTCTTCTCACAAATTTATTGTTCAGAGTTGTGACGTAAGGTATGTCTTCCTGACCCCATTAGTATGGGTGAGTAGGTCTTAAAAGACAAGTTCATTCTAATATTCTAATCTCCTTAAATCTTTGAACTCCTTGCCTCGTATTAAAACAAGGCATGACTGGCACATCCAATTCACTCACATTTTTTGGTCTGTTTCATCCAGCCAAACAAAGTGCTTTCTGACCTCTAGAGTTGCAACATTAAATGGAGAATTTCATAGCAATAAATTTGGTTTGTTCATATCAATAAAGTTGGCCTGATCCAATTTTATGTTCCTTCTACAATTATTCCACACCCTAATATCCTTTCCCACTCACACTACACAAAATTTTGCTTGTATGAATTAGAGAGCTCAAGTAGTTCCTTTGGAGTGTAGCATGCCTCCCCATGGGGTATACTTTGTACATCACCTTTAAGGCTCTGCTGGGCCTCAAGTCTGATCAGAGGTATAGAAGCAAAGAGGCATGATAGGTCCTGAGGAGAATCAACATTATCTTGCAAATCAATTGCCCCAGAGGATGCCATTAGTATACCCTTAAGCAATACAGAGTCATCTCCCTCAGATGGAGGTGGAAGGCAGATGCCACTAAGTGGGGGGACGGTACTGCCACTGGGGGTGTGAAGGACACTTCTGTCATGGGTAGGCAGGATAAGTCTACTGGAAGTGAGGATGACAAATCTGCTGGGGATGAGGAAATTTCTTCTATTGGTAAAAAAAAGATTAATCAGAATTTAGGGGCCAAATGTTCCTAGATTCACCAAGGTCTCCCCACACACCCCCTTCCAACTTATAGAATCCCATTTTCCCCTGATCAATGTTGTCACTTTAAGAGTAGATGTCCTGGAGTTTAACTTCTGTTGTAATTCTCTCTGTCACAAGACAAGGTTCTGGGTTTCATTTTTAGCAATGTCAACCCTGTTGCTACAGGAAATAAGGGACTCCCCTTCAAGGCACACATGCAAGTCCTTAGGTCATTTATGTGGCACTTGAACTTGGAATTCTAATCCCTGAGCTTGTCCTTTTCTTTCATCACTTTGTCCAGCGACATTGAGAACAACCAGGCAACATCATTATATTGTTAGTTTTCCAAAAAAAGTTTTGAAAAATATGATATACAGTCATCCAAATACTTGTTTCTTATAAGTGGTTGATTAGGAATATCCAAGGCAGATATTTTGCCTATCTCTATTAACAGTGAAAACCATGAACTATCAGTGCTCTCTTTACTACTGGAAGTAGAGCCATTAATCTTTAAATCTATTCAGAACCAACTCATCCTTAAAATTATTTCTCTATAGAGCCACTCTTAGTAACAAAATCTGTATTACTTCAGGTTCTCCTGGGAAACAGAATCAATAGGTGATAGATTGATAGATGATAGATTATATATGTATCTATATCCACATCTATCTATAAAGAGAGAGAGGGAGGGAGAGAGAAAGATAAATTTACACAAGTTTTGTTTCCTTTATTTTTATACTTTTTGTATTTTTATTAAAATTCTCATTTTGTTCATAGAGATTTCCTGGTTTCTTTAGTTTTTTGTTTTTTTTTGTGTGTGTGTGTGTGTGTGTGTGGTTGTTTTGTTTTGTTTTTATTCTTTTGGTCATAGTTCTATTTAGCTCTTTGATCATATTTAAAAACTTGTTTTAAAGTCTTTGTTTAGTAAGTTAATGGACAGCTCTTCTTCAGGATATATATTTTTTTAACTTATTGTGTTTCCTTGAATGGGCCATATATTTCTGTTTCTTTATAAAACTTGTAGTTGTCTTGGTCATGGTTGAAAACTGGACATTTAAATTATATAATGTGGTAATTCTGTATATCAACATCTTTCACTTCCCCAGATGTTGCCTTTTCCTGTTTGTTGATGTTCTTTTTGTTGTTACTATGGAAGGCTGTAGTAGTCCATTTGTTTAGTTACTTTCCAACATTATCTTTACAAAGGTTGTTCTTTGTCATGGATGTTCAATGAAATTCCTGTTCATTAACTTGTGTGCAACTAGCTATTTAGACAGAGATTTACTTGAATACCAGGAACTAAACATGTAATAAAAAGAAAACAGAAAAACCAGCAAAGAAACAAAAAAAGAAAGACAAATATATCTTCTAATGTTCGCTGATTGGTTTTGTGCCACGTCTCTATGAACATCTAGGCAGGCTTTCACTGAGCCTAGAGAATACGACAAGATGAGACATTAGAATTTTCTTAAGTCTCTTCTGAATGAGTCTTGCTTTTGACATGTATATAGCTGTTTTGGAATGTCCTAGTTTCAAAACAGACAAACTGTCCCCAGATTTTCCCTCAGGCAGTCTATTGTTTGCTTTGACCATCATGTTTTTCCCAGTCCTCTAAAAGTTGTTAGTTCAGCTTGTAGTGCTTTTTAGAAATACTAAGTGCTCTTTTACTCTCAGTTCTGAGTTAGGCAAAAGCAAGATAACATCGTACATCAGTCTGTCAAGTAACTGTCACACAGGTTAGAATAGATATACACAATAATTTATTAATTTTGTCTGCTCTACTCCCTCCAAATTCAGGGAAATGGGCTCCAAACTTCTAATACAGACTGCTGCTGTTTCAAAATCAAGATACTTCCGACAGCAGAGATAGGGTAAGTCGAGGGCAACTACAATTGCCACAAAATCTTCCTACCATTGGAAGGGTCTTTTGCTTGATTCAGTGTCTGCTTACCTGCTGTAACTTTTTGTTATCATTCAGAGTTCTGACAAAGTGGTTCTGATCACTTCTACTTTTTTGTTTTGATATTTCTGTATGGAAATGAGAACTTAGAGCTGTCAACTTTGTCATTTTGCCACAATCTGGAAAATAGCTTTTAAATGTTACCCTTTGTTTCCACAAGTATTGATGTTAATTTTTTAGAGGGTAGGATTCAATGTGAGAGAAAGATTAGCATTCATCAAACACAGTGATTCTAAGTCTGTTGGTTAATATTTTTATTTAATTTTTTAAAGATTGATTTATTTCTTTTAGAGAGAAGGAGAGAGAGAGAGAGCATGAGCAGGGGAGGGGCAGAGGAAGATGGAGGGAATCTCAAGCCAACTTCCAGCTGACCATGGAGCCCCACTCAGGGCTCAATCCCACAACCCTGAGATCACAACCTGAGCTGAAAGCAAGAGTTAGATGGTCAACAGACAGAGCCACCCAGGTGCCCTGGTTCATATTATCTTTAAATGTCAATACCTTGATTGAGAGGTATATATGCACTGACACCTAGAGGTTAGGTAGTTTTTAATAAAAATGGGTAAAACTCATTTTATTTAATAAAAATGGGTAAAACTCATTTAATAAAAATGGGTAAAAACTCATTAGTTTTTAATAAAAATGGGTAAAACCCAAATATCCTAAAGTCACACCTGTATTGCCCCTGCTATGTTCTTATTATATAGGTATCTTGATGCCTGGTATTTTCTCAATAAATGCATCCCAAGTAAATGAATAACTGTGCATCCTTTAGTTTGAGTATACAGGTTCATTGGTAAATCAGTCTTACAATATATTGTACAGTTACAGGTTTAATTTAGTTTTAGGTTTAAGAAATATACAAAAAGACCAAAGCAATCTGTTTTAAGAAACAATGATTATTTGAACAACGTTTAAATACACATTACTAATAATAAATTATATAACTATTTGATTGATATTTCCCCTGCAGTTAGCCCAGCTAACAACTGAATTAAATAAAAATAAAATAGGGCGCCTGGGTGGCTCAGTCGTTAAGCGTCTGCCTTCGGCTCAGGTCATGATCCCAGGGTCCTGGGATCGAGTCCCACATCGGACTCCCTGCTCGGCAGGAAGCCTGCTTCTCGCTCTCCCACTCCCCCTGCTTGTGTTCCTGCTCTCGCTATCTCTCTGTCAAATAAATAAATCTTTAAAAAAAATAAAAAATAAATAAATAAAAATAAAATAATATAAAAGGAGAATACCAAAAATTTTTTATATCAGTCTAGTCAAAAATAGTGATGTAGGAGGACTCTGAACTCACCTTTTCCATGGACACCCAAAACTACATACCAAATTTATAGAACAAGTCTTGGTGAAAAAGAACTGATGGCTGACTGAACAGCTTCTATACAAGAAAAAGACAGAAAACACATAGAGAACGGCAAGATAGATGGAGACACAGATATAAAGGGAACCTTGAACACAATGCTGTAAATTGCAGTGGGAAAGTATAGTACTGAGGGGCTTGAGCAGATTTGTTTGCTCTGGAGCACAAAATATCGCTGTAGTTTGAAAGGGTAACTACAGTATAAAGGAAACAGCCCTAGAATCCTGCCAAAAAATGGCGGAACTAATGGAACTCTCTCCAGGTTGGAGGGACTAATGAGCAGCACTGTTTGTCCCCCACCCTCCATCTTAATACTGCATCAGGAACATGGGCTAGGAAACATAAGTGGCTTGGCCCAGCAGTCCACAGACCCCTAGCCCATGCAAGCCCCTACCCCATCCCAGCCCCATGTTCTGGGGCACATAAAAGAGCTACAGTTTAACAGTCCAACTAGGATACAGAAGATCCAGCCCTGGAACTCCACCAAATCACACAGGAACTTCTCTGAATCTCCCTAGGTTTGAAGGGTGGGTAAATACTATGGTTTATGTCATCCTTCACCCTAATAGCACAGATGGGAGCAGGGTTTGAGCATCACAGACCACATGCTGCCTCTGTGATCACTGGGCTTTAGCACACAAAAATACCAAATGCTCTGGGACAGAAACACAAACCCACCAATAACCCCAACAACAACAATAACTCTGTTGTTGAAAATATCAATTAGGAATTGGAGAGAAGGGAAGATAGTGGCAGAGTAAGAGGACCCAAGGCTTTTCTCAACCCTTGAACACAATTAGATAACTATTAAATCATCCTAAATAACCCAGAATCCAACCTGAAATCTACCAGAAATATAAACCCATGACAGAGGGAGAGAAGAGACCACATTGAAGAAGCTATGAAGGGCAAAGACATGGTTTAGGGGAGAAACAGATTGTGGGGGCCACAAAGGAGACAGAGCTATGGCCACGGTGAAGGGCAAGAGAGAGAGGAGCAAACACCATACAGGGGAATGCACAAGGAGAACGTTTCCCCAAAGCTATTGGCTTAGAAAATGAGAGGGGCTGAATTTTCTGAGTTCTTGCAACAAGTGGGGCTTAAACCCTAGAATTTTAAAGGTTAGCAGGCTTGGCTGGGATAGAAGCCTGAGGGCACTTCCTTGCTCCTGAACAGAAGGCAGGCAAACAACCTGGGGGCAAAAGGTGTGGAAACACGACTTGAAGAGCAACTGGGGCACACATTGGGGATATTATTCACTCTTCTCAGACTGCATCCCTGAGACATAGCATTCACAGAGACCCCTCTTCAGGAACCAAGGAGCTGGCTGATGCCATTTCCCTCACCCTTCCCTCAGCATAAACACAGAGGCACCTGCAGGAAGCAATTCAGCACCAATACTGGCTACTAACTTGCTTACACCAAGCCCCACACCCCTGCACTCTGGTGGGATTACCTTCCTCAGTCAAACTTGCCTCATTCCCAGTATGACTGTCCTCACCCTCAAAAGACAAGCACAAATCCTTGGCTATGGCATGTGTCCCA
>NW_028017433.1:0-718 GCF_054177405.1 Leptonychotes weddellii
ATAAATGAATAATTCCTTCTGAAATTTTTATATATTTTCTGATATTACTCAGATTTTTTTACATCCATATATATACATACATACATGTATTTTCCAGCTATAATAAATATGAAATTAATTAGAAGTATGATTATCACAGTTTTCTTTAGAGTTTCAAGGAATTTCAAAGCTGTAAGCAATACATACAAACTAATCATACAGATGTTTCATTGAGTGTCCTCTCTATCAAACCATTTTGTATCAAAGGAATAGTCAAAGGAGTTTTAAATTTTTAAACTTTCATAGGGTGCCTGGGGGGCTCAGTCAGTTGAGCGTCAGACTCTTGATTTTGGCTCAGGTCATGATCACAGGGCTGTGAGACTGAGTCCCACATGGGGCTCTGCGCTGAGCACAGAGACTGCTTGGGGTTCTCTCTCACTCTCCCTCCACCCCTCTCCCCGCCCCCCACCCTGCTCACACTCTCACTCTATAAAAAAAATTAAAAATGAATAAAACTTGGGCGCCTGGGTGGCTCAGTTGGTTAAGCGACTGCCTTCGGCTCAGGTCATGATCCTGGAGTCCCGGAATCGAGTCCCGCGTCGGGCTCCCTGCTCGGCGGGGAGCCTGCTTCTCCCTCTGACCCTCCCCCCTCTCATGCTCTCTGTCTCTCATTCTCTCTCTCCCAAATAAATAAATTTAAAAAATCTTAAAAAAAAAAATACTATGAATGGGGTGCCTG
>NW_028017434.1:0-718 GCF_054177405.1 Leptonychotes weddellii
ATAGATCAATGGAACAGAATAGAGAGCCCAGAAATAGACCCTCCACTCTATGGTCAACTCATCTTCGACAAAGCAGGAAAGAATGTCCAATGGAAAAAAGTCTCTTCAACAAATGGTGTTGGGAAAATTGGACAAACACATGCAGAAGAATGATACTGGACTATTTCTTTACACCACACACAAAAATAGACTCAAGGGGCGCCTGGGTGGCTCAGATGGTTAAGCGTCTGCCTTCTCAGGTCATGATCCCGGAGTCCTGGGATCGAGTCCCACATCGGGCTCCCTGCTAGGCGGGGAGCCTGCTTCTCCCTCTGCCTCTGCCTCTCTCTCTCTCTCTGACTTTCATGAATAAATAAATAAAACATTTTAAAAAAATTATTAAAAAAAATAGACTCAAAATGGTTGAAAGACCTAAATGTGAGAGAGGAGTCCATCAAAATCTTAGAGGCAGCAACCTCTTCGACCTCAGTCGCAGCAACTTCTTCCTAGAAACATCGCCAAGGGCAAGGGAAGCAAGGACAAAAATGAACTATTGGGACTTCACCAAGATAAAAAGCTTTTGCACAGCCAAGGAAACAGTCAACAAAACCAAAATACAGCCGACAGAAAGGGAGAAGATATTTGCAAACGACATATCAGATAAAGGGCTAGTATCCAAAATTTATAAAAAACTTATCAAACTCAACACTCAAAGAACAAATAATCCAATCAAGAAATG
>NW_028017435.1:0-718 GCF_054177405.1 Leptonychotes weddellii
GCCAAAATTAACCAGAAAATATGTGAGCCCTGCTAGAGAATGTTTTTCCTATTTCCCATTTTTTTCCCCAAGATTAGTACATGTTAAAAATAAAAATAATATTAGCATTTCCTGAAATAAAATAAAATAGTAAACAGATCTTAACTTCCATAATTGTTTTCCTATCAATAGAGGTAAAGCACAGAAAATTATCTAATTTTAAAATGAGAAAAATTTCAGTGGAAAATCTGTGCAGGAATATCGTTATGAAGTAGCAAGTTTAGTTTTTGAGTTCTAATATATTCAGGGCTTCTGTAATTTCTCAATTCAATAGTTCTCTTGGTATAGTCTTTCTGATGAAGATATGAGTAACCTTGGCTATCATATTACTAATATGTATAAGTAGAAGTCTCTAATTGATTTAATATCTTTAATATTTTGGGTATTGTCGGGGCGCCTGGGTGGCTCAGTTGGTTAAGCAACTGCCTTCGGCTCAGGTCATGATCCTGGAGTCCCTGGATCAAGTCCCGCATCGGGCTCCCTGCTCGGCGGGGAGTCTGCTTCTCCCTCTGACCCTCCCCCCTCTCATGTGCTCTCTCTCATTCTCTCTCTCTCAAAGAAATAAATAAAATCTTTAAAAAAATATATTTTTGGGTATTGTCATGAAGAAAATATTTAAAATAAACATAAGCATAAGAAAGCACTGTGTACCTTTCCAACGTAAAGAGTCAAAAAGATA
>NW_028017436.1:0-718 GCF_054177405.1 Leptonychotes weddellii
TTTTTTTTTTTTAAGATTTTATTTCTTTATTTGAGAGGGAGAGAGAGAGAAAGAGAGAGAGAGTGAATGAGTGGGGGCAGGGGTAGAGGGAGAGAATCCCAAGCCTGTTACAGGGCTTGATCTCCCAACCCATGAGATCATGACCTGAGCCGAAACCAAGAGTTCAACGCTTAACCAACTGAGCCACCCAGGTGCCCCTATCCAAGTTGATTTCTAAAATGTCAATTTAAATCCCTGAGGGTGGGGACTTGATTTGTTTACATTTTACTGCTGACTTAATAAGTGAATGGGAGGCAGGGGGCGGAGCAAGATGGCGGAGGAGTAGGAGACCTGGATTTCGTCTCCTCTCAGGAATTCAGCTGGATAGGGATCAAACCATTCTGAACACCTACAAACCCAACAGGAGGTCGAAGAAAAGAATAGCAACAACTCTCTCATCAGAAAAGCGACCACTTTCTGGAAGGTAGGACGTGCGGAGAAGTGAATCCGAGGCGATATTCGGGAGGACAGACGGCGGGGGAGGGGCCTCCGTCGGCCGCTTCTGGCAAGTGATAGAGCCGCGGAGCACAAAATCGGAACTTTTAAAAGTCTGCTCCGCCGAGGGACGTCACTCTGGTGGCTAAGCGGGGGGTGGAACCCTCTGGGACAGTGTGGTCTCAGGATCCTCGGGGTCACAGAAAGACTGGGGGTGCCTGAGTGCAGCAGAGCTCCCAGGTAT
>NW_028017437.1:0-718 GCF_054177405.1 Leptonychotes weddellii
TTACATGGGAGCAACACAGTAGTTGTTAAGGAATTGATATTGTCTGGATGAGAAATGAAGAGAGGGGTGGAAGAGCAAGAGGACACAAAGAAAATGTAGGTAGTAGGATCACAGCTACATAGCGACCAATGGGAGGTAGAGGAAAGAGTGTGGGATTATACCCAGATTTCTGGTTTCTATACCATTCGTTCAGTCATGGAGAGGAGGGGGAAGTTGGGTTCCATTTTGGACATACTGAAATTGAAGTACCTGTGGGAGATGAATGGACATGGTTGGTAGACCCCTGACTCCAACCACTGAAAGTGAAGAGTAGAACCAGAAACATTCTGACTATAAATGCCTCTGCTCTGGATAGCCCCAGGAGGAAAACAAAACTCCAAGGAATCTGGTTTAAGGAGAGGTTATTGGGTTAATGTTGTCAGGCCTCACTCACACACCTTTTCTCATTGTGGACAAAGAGAGGTATTCATCATTCCTCTGGAGAGCTATGAGGACAAAATGCAGTCATTATTTTTTAGTTGATGAGGGATGTTTGCTTTACATTCTTGGCGAAACTTTCTCTTTACACTTTTGCTTGACTGAGAACTATCCTCTAGTAATGGACTTCGGGCAACTATCCTAAGACTGTCACTCATAGGGTTTTCTAAAAGAAGGGAATTTCTCCCCACCCACCTCCATTGCCATAAAATAGGATTAGGATGGTAAGTACCTAGGGTTT
>NW_028017438.1:0-718 GCF_054177405.1 Leptonychotes weddellii
TTTTTTTTAAAGATTTTATTTATTTATTTGAGACAGAGAGAATGAGAGAGAGAGAGCACATGAGAGGGGGGAGGATCAGAGGGAGAAGCAGGCTCCCTGCCGAGCAGGGAGCCCGATGCGGGACTCGATCCAGGGACTCCAGGATCATGACCTGAGCCGAAGGCAGTCGCTTAACCAACTGAGCCACCCAGGCGCCCCTACATTGGTTTTTTTTATCTTATTTCTCTTGTAATATTAGGAAGACAAAGAATTCATTTCCTTATTCTACTTCTCTCTTTATAAGTTATTATCCACATCCTGAATCCCTGGGTTTTTCATGATGACAAGTATACAATAATACATTTATTTCTAGCTTTACTTAAAATTTTACTTTCTCCTTATTTATCTTTCAGCAAATAGTATCATAATTTCTTTCCACACATATAGAACTCAATGTTCAACCAACAATACAGTCATGTTGGTATTGTGAAAAGAAGTCCCCCTCTGTCCATCTACACACACACACACACATTCACGGCATACTAAACAATACCATGTGATTCTTTTTAGGTTTTAAGATAAAAAAAAGTCAAATTTCAATTTTGAAACTCAGAATCTAGATGTTAAAGCTCTGAAAAGGAAACATGATGCCTCTGAGACATTACCGTCATAAAACAGGCAAGGTCATGCTGCCTTTCTGATTAAGGGGCCCGTCCCTTCCAAGTGCTGATATCATAGC
>NW_028017439.1:0-718 GCF_054177405.1 Leptonychotes weddellii
AATTAAGCTGCGTGAAGATCATGTGTTCTATCATTCTGTAAACATCCTTCCTACTTGGCCACAGACTTGTCTTATCATGGAAATGATTTTTCTGTGACTATGCCTCTGCACCAGTAGGTTGGTTCAGTAATAAATGTGAGACCTTTCGGCTCTAAAAAAAAAATAAAGTAAAAATAAACTAGAACAAAACAAAACAAAGTTCACCCATTCCCTGACCCTGGCAACTAACAATCTGGCATCAGTGAGGTTGGTTTTTTAAAATTTTTAAATTTTATTTACTCTTTCTAGATTCCACCTGGGAGAGAGATCATCAGTATTTGTTTTCCATCTGACTTGCTTCACTTGGCATAATGCCCCTGAGATTTCTTAACTACTTTGGTATCTCGAAGATCTACACCAGCAGCTGTGGCCCAGTCAATCACTTCCCTCACTGCATTTCCATTTGCTGGAGAAAGCAGACTTGAACACGAAGAAAACTTTGAGTTCAATGAAGCGGTTCCATTATCAAACAGTTTCTTGGTCACTCAGTTCCACGGGTCTAGAGGAGTTAAGATTTCAATACCCTTTTCCAAATCCTTCTGGAAGGACATGGAAATGATGGTTGGATGAATCTCTCTGAAAAAGCTTCAGACAGGAATCTAAGAGAACCAGCAACGATGATCATCAATGTGGTACCACCTCCTGCTTCTTCATCTCGGGTCTTGGACAGCTCCACCTG
>NW_028017440.1:0-718 GCF_054177405.1 Leptonychotes weddellii
GTGAGGGATATAATGGCGACCCAGATCCAACCCCTGCCGTCACAGAGCTTGCCATTTAGTGAAGGGAGGAAGGCCATCATGTTGATCATCCACAAGGAATAAACTGCAAAGGATGACTGAGGTTCAGAGGAGGGACAGAGCACAAGAGACCGGTAAAGAAACAGTGGCATTAGAAATGGGCAGGGAAAGATAGGTGAGAACTTAAAAGGCAGAGATGGGGAGATGCAGAGGCACAGTCACGAGCAACAGGTGAGGCGCACGCTGGTGTTTAAGAAGCAGGAACAAGGGGCGCCTGGGTGGCTGAGTCGTTAAGCGTCTGCCTTCGGCTTGGTCACGATCCAGGGTCCTGGGATTGAGCCCCGCATCGGGCTCCCTGCTCAGCGAGGAGTCTGCTTTTCCCTCTCCCACTCCCCCTGCTTGTGTTCCCTCCCTCGCTGTGTCTCTCTCTGTCAAATAAATAAATAAATAAATAAATTCTTAAAAAAAAAATAAGAAGCAGGAACATTCCAAGTGGATGGAGCAGAGACTATGTAAGTAGGACAACAAAAGGAATTAACACTGAGAATATGATGGTGCTATGCTTTGAATGTTTGTGTCATATGTTGAAACCCCATATGTTAGGAAACCCCAGTGTGATGGTATTTGGAGGTGAGGACTTTGGGAGGTTAGATTAGGGTTAATGAGGTCATGAGGGTGGAGCCCCCATGATCCCATGATG
>NW_028017441.1:0-718 GCF_054177405.1 Leptonychotes weddellii
ACAAAATATCAGCACATTGAATTCAAGAACACATTCAAAGGATTATAAACCATGACCAAGTGGGATTTATTTTGGGATTCAAGGATGGCTCAACATATGCAAATAAATAAATACAATGCATCACATAAACAGAAAGATAAAAATCACATGACTACGTCAATAGATGCAGAAAAAGCATTTGACAGTTCACAACATCCTTTCATGAGGAAAACCCTCAACAAATTGGGTATACAAGGAAAACACCTCAACATAATAAAGGCCATATAAAAGAAATCCACAGCTAACATTATACTCAATAGTGAAAAAAAAAATCATGGAATTATTACAGCTGAAGAAAAGCTTTCAGGATATGAGTGACTTATGCAAGATGACCTCATCATTTATCTTCAGAAATGGAATAAACATTTAGGTTCCTATTTATCTGCTCCAGTGTCCTTCTCTTTCCACTGTGATGCCTATTTATTATCTCTACGCAGAAGAAAGCTTTCAAGATTGCATTATTCAAAAGACCCATTTCAGGGGCGCCTGGGTGGCTCAGTTGGTTAGGCGACTGCCTTCGGCTCAGGTCATGATCCTGGAGTCCCGGGATCGAGTCCCACATCGGGCTCCCTGCTGTCAGCAGGGAGTCTGCTTCTCCCTCTGACCCTCCCCCCTCTCATGTACTCGCTCTCTCTCATTCTCTCTCTCTCAAATAAATAAATAAAATCTTTAAAAAAAA
>NW_028017442.1:0-718 GCF_054177405.1 Leptonychotes weddellii
AGCAAACCCACAAGGACCCGTGAGATCATCCGACGTCTCAACAGCCTCCCGCCTGTGTTCCCACGACTCTGGACACGCGATCCCACGTCCCGCTCCGCAGAACAGCGCGAACGTGCTACGTCTCTGCCAAACGTCCGGAAGGCACCCGCCGGCAGGATCCTCGAGAAACTTTCTGTTCTCCGTGAGGACGCTGGAGAACGGGGAGGCGCTGCGGGTGGGGGTGGGGGGGGCTGTCCCGAGGCGACAGGCGCCCCAGGAACGGGACCTGGGGCGCTCCCGTGTCTGTCCGCGGCCGCCGCTGGAATCCCTACGCTACCGGCATCATGGGCCCGCCTGCCCAGCAGCCTCCGTGTTTTTTCGTATCGCCGAGACACTATTTATGGGGTTGTCACTAAATGTCACACAATAAATGCAGCTTGGTGGGTGTTTGGTGGTCGGGGTCCAAAGGACCCAGTTCAGGGAGCCAGGTCCTCTCCAAACGCCCTCGTGGGTGGCAGTCGAGCTGGGGTCTGAGTCCAGATCCCTCAGGGCAGAGGGGGCTTGGCCGAGTCCAGGCAGCAGAGCCTGTGGGTCTGCAAAATGATGCCCGTGTAGGCAGCCAATGTAGACACCAAAAGAGCGGCAAGAAGGACCGAAGGCTCCGGGGAGGCCGGATGGGAGGCTTCCAGGCACCTGCTGGGAGACGTGAGTGACCAGGGGCCGCTGAACCCTCACCTCC
>NW_028017443.1:0-11291 GCF_054177405.1 Leptonychotes weddellii
CAACTTATATATATATGCCAAAAATAAGGGTAACTACTATGAAGGGATAGAATATGACTCTAAAAATGAAAAATAAAAAATTTTTTTATAAAAAAGGGATTGATAAGATGTTGGTTGAAAAAGGGAAAAAGAAAAATTAAGAAAAAAAGACAGTTAAAAAAAATTAACTTTGAAAGACTAAAGAATCATGGTAAAAAAGCCATGGATTCTATGTGCATTATTCCCCTAGTGCTGGAGTTCTGCCATTCTCATTGATCGGTAAACTTGGTCTTGGCGGGCGATTCTTGCTGATCTTCTGGGGGAGGGGCCTGTTGCCGTGGTTCCCAAATGTCTTTGCTGGAGGCGGAATTGCCCCACCCTTGCCAGGGGCTGGGCTAAGTAATCTGCTCGGGTTTGGTCTCGGGAGCTTTTGTTCCCTGCAAGCTTTCTGTAGAGCTTTGGAGGCCGAGAGTGAAAATGGCAGCCTCCCAATCTCCAACCTGGAGGAGCTGAGAACTCAGGGCCCCCCTCCTCAGTGCGCCCCCAGAGAAAAGCAGTCAGTTGCTCCTGTCTCCCCAGTCTCCGGCCGCACTCCGTGCTCACCAGGCCTGTGACCGAGTGTTTCTATCTCTGGCACTCGACTCGCTGTGGAGTCTCCAAACCCAGCAGATCCCTGTGGTGCGCTCCCGTGCTGCTCCTCCTGGGGGAGGAAGGTGAGTCTCCCCGGATCTGCCGCATGTTGGCTCCCTGCTGGAGGAGCAGTGGCCCGACTTTGCCGTGGATCACGGTTTATGGCAACCCCGAGCTGAGAGCCTGTGCCTCGGCTCCGTCTCTGCAGCCGGCTTCCCTGCTCCGTTACCTGGGAGCTCTGCCGCACTCAGGCACCCCCGGTCTTTCTGTGACCCCGAGGGTCCTGAGACCACACTGTCCCAGTGAGGGTTCCACCCCCCCGCTTAGCCACTGGAGCGACGTCCCTCAGCGGAGCCGACTTCTAAAAGTTCCGATTTTGTGCTCCATGATTCTATCACTTCCTAGAAGTGGCTGACAGAGGCCCCTCCCCCGCCATCTATCCTCCCGAATATCGCCTCGGATTCACTTCTCCGCACATCCTACCTTCCAGAAAGTGGTCGCTTTTCTGTTCAGAGAGTTGTTGCTATTCTTTTCTTCGATCTCCTGTTGAGTTCGTAGGTGTTCAGAATGGTTTGATCCCTATCCAGCTGAATTTCTGGGACCAGACGAAATCCAGGTCTCCTACTCCTCCGCCATCTTCTGAGTTTATTTTAATCATGAATAAATGTTGAATTTGGTCAAATTATTTTTCTGCACTGATTGATATGATCATGCAATTCTTTTTTTGGCTTGGAAATATGGTAGATTATACTGATTGATTTTCAAATATTGAACCAGACTTGTATCTCTGGAATAAACTCTATTTATGGTGAGTTTCCATGGTGGATAATCCTTTTATGTATTACTGAATGCTATTGCTAATATTTTGTTGATTTTTCGTGTCTATATTCATAAGGAGTACTGGTCTGAAATTTTCTTTTTTTTAAAAGATTTTATTTATTTATATGTCAGAGAGAGAGAGAGCACACAAGCAGGGGAGCGGCAGGCAGAGGGAGAAGCAGGCTCCCTCCTGAGCAAGGAGCCTGATGCAGGACTCCATCCCAGGACCCTGGGATCATGACTGAGCCGAAGGCAGATGCTTAACTGACTGAACCACCCACGCATCCCTGAAATTTTCTTTTTTTGTACTGGCATTTCATTTTGATATCATGGAAATACTAGCTTCATAAAATTAATTCTCATCTTTCCTCCTAATTTCTGGAAGGCTGTGTAGAATTGGTAAAACTTGTTCTTTAAAATTTCGGTAGAATTCTCCAGTGAAACCATGTGGGCCTAGAAATTTTGAGGGGGGGATTTTAAAATAAGAATTTAATTTCCTTAATAAATATAGGGTTATTCAAGTTATTTCATTTTGAATGATTTGTGGTAGTTTGTATTTTTTGGTGAATTTGTCCAATTTATCTAAGTACTCAAACTGATTTATGTGGAGTTGTTTTTAGTATTCTCTTATCCTTTTGATGTCTTCTTTCTTTTTTTCTTTGTCAATCTTGCTAGAGGTTTGTTGATTTTATTCATTTTTTCAAAAAATCAGATCTTTTTCATTGAATTTTTATTGTCAATTTCATTGATTTATGCTCATATCTTTGTTCAGTGTTCTTGCTTTGGCTTGTTTTACTCTTCTTTTTCTAGTTTCTTGAGGTGGGAATTTACATTATTGATTTGAGACTTTGCTTCTTTTTAAATGTAACTATTTAGTGCTATAAATATCCCTCTCATCATTGCTTAAGCTGCAGCTTACAAAATTCGATATGTCATTTTTATTCTTCAATGTATTTTTCTGTTTCACTTGAGACTTACTCTTTGGCCTGTGAATTATTTAGAAGTGTGTTGTTTAATTTCCAAGTGTCTGAAGATTTTCTTTTTATCATTCTGCTATTGATTTTTAATGTGGTCCCATTGTGTCAGAGCAAACACTTTGCATGACTTCAATTCTTTTAAATTTGTTGAAGCTTGTTTTATAGTCCAGGTTATGGTCTACTTTGATACATATTTTGTAGGCACTTGAAAAGGGTATGTATTCACCTATTGTCAGATGAAGTGTTCTGTAGATGTCTCTAAGATCCTTTCAGGTTTGTGTTCTTCTATGTACTTGCTTATTTTCTATTAGTTGTTATATCCATTGCTGGGAGAAGGATGTTTAAATTTCCCACTATAATTATTAATTTGACTATTTCTCCTCTTAGTTCTATCACTATTTTCTTTAAATATTTTGCATATTTGCATATTTGGTGGCTATGCTTTAAGGATTGCTATGTCTTCTTTGTGGATTGACCCTTTATTTATTTATTTATTTATTTTTAAAGATTTTATTTATTTATTTGAGAGAGAGAGAATGAGAGAGAGCACATGAGAGAGGGGAGGGTCAGAGGGAGAAGCAGACTCCCTGCCGAGCAGGAAGCCCGATGTGGGCCTCGATCCAGGGACTCTAGGATCATGACCTGAGCCGAAGGCAGTCGCTTAACCAACTGAGCCACCCAGGCGCCCTGGATTGACCCTTTAATTATATGATGTCCCTTCTGCCTCTGGTAATTTTCTGTGCTCTGAAGTCCACTTTATCTAAAATAACTACTCCTGCTTTACTTTTATTAATTTTCATATGATCTATCTTTTCTCATTACTTTACTTTCTACCTGCCTATGTACATATAATTGACATGAATTTCTTTTAAGCAGCAAATGGTTTCGTCAATCCATATCTTTTAATTGGTGTTATTAGACCATTTTTACATTTGATGAAAATATTGTTATTACTATCATTTGAGTTATTTGTCCCTCAGAGGCAGACGGTCATTTTTCTCTCACTGTTATCCAATTTAATTTTTTCATTAATTTTCAGAAGTCTTACCATGAGGTTTTGGTGTGGATTCTGTGGAATTATCTTGTTTGGGACTTGAAACTCTTCTTGAATCTGCAGGTTTATGTATTCTGCCAAATATGGCAAGTTTTCAGCCATTATTGGTTGAAATATTTTTTCAGCACTGTTCTCTTTCTTGCTTCCAGTACTCCAGAGACACGAATCATAGAATTTTTATTATTGTGTAACAGGTCTCCAAGACTCTGTTCAATTTAAAAATGTATTGCCTTTCTGATGTTCAAATTGTGTAATTTTTATTGTTCTAACTTTAATTTCATTATTTTTTGTCTCCCCATTCTGTTCTTTAGTCTATCCATTGTGTATTTTATTTTGTTTATTGTATTTATTTTTAGCTCTAAAACTTCAATTTGGTTCTATCTCTTTAATTATGATAAAATACATATAACAGAAGTTTTACCATTAGAGATATTTCATATATTCACTATGTGCAACCATCACTGTTATCTAGTCCCAGAACATTTTCATCACCCCGAGGAGAAACCCCTTAACCGTGAAGTAGTCATTTAAAACTCCTCTCTCCACTAAATCACAGACAACCACTAATATACTTTCTGTCTCTATTGATTTGCCTAGATATACTGTATAAATGGAATAATACAATATGCGACCTTTCATGTCTGGCTTCTTTCACCTAGCATAATGTTTTTGAGGTTCATGCATGTTGTAGCATGCATAAGTACTTCATTTCTTTTAATAGCTGAATAATATTCCATTGTATAGATATGTCAAATTTTGTTTATCCATTTTGATCATCCAAATTGATAATTTATGGACATATGTATTGTTTCTACCTTTTGGCTATTGTGAATAATACTGCTCTGAATATTTGTGTATATATTTTTGAACACCTGTTTTCAATTCTTTTGGGACCATATCCAGGAGTGGAATTGTTGAATCATATAATAATTCCATGCTTAACTTTTTGAGGAACCACCAGTTTTCCACAGGAGCTTCACCTTTCTACATTCCCACCAGCAATGAATGAAGTTTTCCATATCCCCACATTGTCACAAACACTTATAATCCTCTTTTTTAATTGAAGTATAGTTGACACACAATGTTACATTGGTTTCAGGTGTACAACAGAGGGATTCCACAACTCTATATGCTATGCCATGTTCACCACAAGCATATCTACCATTAGTCACCATACAACACTATTACAATACCACTGACTCTATTCCATTCCCTATATTGTACCTTTCATCTCTGTGAATTATTCATTCCATAACTGGAAGCCTATACCTTCCACTGCCTTTCACCCATTTTGCTCATTCCCTTTTCCGCCCATCCGGCCTTCTAGCAACCATGTTTGTCCTCTGTGCTTATGGGTTTATTTCTGATTTGTTTGTTCGGTTGCTTTGTTTTTTAGATTCTATATATAAGTGAAATCATACAAAATTGGTCTTTATCTGTCTGACTTATTTCACTTAGCGTAATACCTTCTAGGTCCATCCATGTTGTTGCAAGTTACAAGATCTCATTCTTTTTTAGGCTGAGTAATATTCCAGTGTGTGTGTGTGTATTTATCTATTTATCCATTTATCTATTGATGGACACCTTTGTTGCTTCCATGTTGTCTATTTAAATAATGCTGCAATTAACATAGGGCTGCACATATCTTTTTAAATTAGCGTTTTCATTTTCTTTGGGTAAATACCCAGTAGTGGAATTACTGGTTGTATGGATTTTTAATTTTTAAATTTTTCAGAAAACTCTGTATGGCTTTCCACAGTAGCTGCACCAATTTACATTCTCACTAACAGAGCACAAGAGTTCCTTTTTCTCCACATCCTCACCAACATTTGTTATTACTTGACGTTTTGATACCAGCCATTCTGACAGGTATAAATTGATATTTCATTTTGGTTTTGATTTGCATTTCCCTGATGATTAGTGGTGTTGAACATCTTTTCTGTGTCTGTTGGCCATGTGTATGTTTTTTGGGAAAAATGTCTATTCTGGTCTTCTCATTTTTTAATGTTTTTTTGGTGTTGAGTTGTATCAGTTCTTTATAAATTTTGGATATTAAACCCTTATCAGATATATCATTTGCAAATATCTTCTCCCATTCAGTAGGTTGCTTTTCTCTTTTGTTGATGGTTTCCTTCACTGTACAAAAGCTTTCATTTTGGGGTAGCCCCAATACTTTATTTTTGCCTTTGTTTCCCTCACCTAAGGAGACATACCTAGCAAAATGCTACTAAAGCCAATGTCAGATTACTGGCTGTTTTCTTCTAAGAGTCTTATGATATCTGGCTTTACATTTAGGTCTTTAATCCATTTTGTTTATTTTTGTGCATGGTGGGACAAAGTGGTCTAGTTTTATTCTTTTGCATATAGCTGTCCAGTTTTCTCAGAACCATTTACTGAAGAGACTGTCTTTTCCCCATTGTATATTCTTGCCTCCTTTGTTGTATATTAATTGAATATGCAGATGTGGTTTTATTTCTGGACTATCTTGTTTCATTGATCTAAGTGTCTATTTTTATGCCAGTATCATACCGTTTTGATTATTATAGCTTTGTAGTATATCTTGGAATTTGGGATGTGATACCTCCAACTTTGTTTTTCTTTCTCAAGAGGGCTTTGGCTATTCATGGTCTTTTATGGTTGCATATAAATTTTAGAATTATTTGATCTAGGGGAACCTGGGTGGCTCAGTCATTAAGTGTCTGCCTTCTGCTCAGGTTGTGATCCCAGGATCCTGGGATCGAGCCCTGCATTGAGCTCCCTGCTCTGAGGGAAGCCTGTTCTCCCTCTCCCACTCCCCCTGCTTGTGTTCCCTCTCTTGCTGTGTCTCTCTCTGTCAAATAAATAAATAAAATCTTTTTAAAAATTTTTAAAAAAGAATTATTTGATTTAGTTCTGTGAAAAATACCACTGGTGTTTTGATAGAGATTGCATTAAATCTGTAGATTGTTTTGGGTAATATGGACATTTTAACAATGTTAATTCTTCCAGTCCATGAGCATGGAATATCTTTCATTTGTTTGTGTCATCTTCAATTTCTTTCATCAATGTTTTATGGTTTTTAGATTACAGGTCTTTCATCTACTTGGTTAAGTTTATTCCTAGGTATTTTATTCTTTTAGTTGCAATTATAAATGGAATTTTTTTCATTTCTCTTTCTGCTATTTCATTATTAGTATATAGAAATGCAACAGATTTCTGTATATTAATTGTATATCCTACAACTTTACCAAATTCATTTATTACTTCTTTTTTTTATTATTTTTTTTATTTATTTGAGAGAGAGAAGGAGATAGAGAGAGAGAGAGCATGAGAAGGGGGAGGGTCAGAGGGAGAAGCAGACTCCCCGCCGAGCAGGGAGCCCGACGCGGGACTCGATCCCGGGACTCCAGGATCATGACCTGAGCCGAAGGCAGTGGCTCAACCAACTGAGCCACCCAGGCGCCCCCATTTATTACTTCTAATATTTTTTGGTTGAGTCTTTAGGATTTGCTATGTACATTATCATGCCATGTGCAAGTAGTGACAATTTTACTTCTGCCTTGCCAATTTAGATGCCTTTTATATCTTTTTCTTGTCTGATTGTTGTGGCTAGGACTTCCAGTACTATGTGAATAAAACTAGTGAGAGTGGACATCCTAGCCTTGTTTCTGATACCAGAGGGAAATCTCTCAGGTTTTCACCATTGAGTATGATGTTAACTGTGGGTTTGTCATACATGGCCTTTATTATGTTGAGGTATATTCCCTATAAACCCACTTTGTTGAGAGTTTTTATCATGAATGGATGTTGAAGTTCGTCAAATACCTTTTCTGCATCTATTGATATGATCATGTGATTTTTATTCTTTGTTTTTTTAATGTGGTATATCACATTGCTTTGTGAATATTGAACCATCCTTGCATCCCTGGAATAAATCCCACTTGATTGTGGTGAATGATCTTTTAATGTATTGTCGAATATGATTTGATTATGTTTTATTGAGGATTTTTGCACCTACGTTCCTCAACGATATTGTTCTTTCTTCTTTTTTTGTAGTGTCTTTGTGTGATTTTGGTATCAGGGTAATGCTGGTCTTGTAGAATGTATTTGAACACTTGCTTTCCTCTTCTACTTTTTGGAATAGTTTGAGGAAAATGGATATTGACTCTTCTTTAAATATTTGATAGAATTCATCTATGAATCTATCTGGTCCTGGACTTTTGTTTGTTGAGAGTTGTTTTTATTACTGATTTAATTCTGTTGCTAGTAATTGCCTGTGCAGATTTTCTATTTCTCCTGATTCACTTTTGGAAGATTATATGTTTCTAGGAATTTATCCATTTTTTTTCTAGGTTGTCCAGTTTGTTGGTGTATAATTTTTTCTATTAGTCTCAAAATCTTTTGTATTTCTATGGTGTTAGTTGTCACTTCTAATCTTTTCCTTTATTTTTGAGGGTCTTTTATACTTTTCTCTTGTTGAGTCTGGTTAAAGACTTATCATTTTGTTTATCCTTTCAAAGTATCAGCTCTTGATTTCATTGATCTTTTCTTTTTAAAAAAATATTTATTTATTTATTTTAGAGAGAATGGGCGTGGAGGGGCAGAAGGAGAGAGAGTATTAAGCAGACTCTGTGCTGAGCATGGAGCCCAATGCAGGGTCGATCTTATGACCCTGAGATCATGTCCGAGCTGAAACTAAGAGTTAGGTGCTTAACCCACTGTGACACCCAGGTGCCCCTTCATTGATCTTTTCTATTGTTTTTTAATCTCTATTTCATTTATTTCCACTCTGATCTTTGTTATTTCCTTCATTCTACTAACTTCAGACTTTGTTTGTTCTTCTTTTTCTAGTGTGTGTGTGTGTGTGTGTGTGTGTGTGTGTAAGTTTAGTTTGTTTTTTTGAGATTTTTCTTGTTCCTTGAGTTAGGCCTGTATCGCTATAAATTTTTTTCCATCTTAGAATTGCTCTCACTGTGTCTCAAAGATTTTGGACCATTGTGTTTCCATTTTCATTTGTCTCCATGTATTTTTTAAAATTTCTTCTTTGATTTCTTTGTTGACCCATTGGTTGTTTAATAGTGTATTATATAGCTTCCACATGTTTGGGGTTTTTTTTTCTTATAACTGATTTCTAGTTTTATACCATTCTGGTTAGAAAAGCTGCCTGATATGATTTCTTTTTTTTAAATTATGTTCAGTTAGCCAGCATATAGTACATCATAAGTTTTTGTTGTAGTGTTCAATGATTCATTAGTTGCGTATAACACCCAGTGCTCTTCCTAACACATGCCCTCCTTAATACCCATCACCCGATCACCCCATCCCCCCATCCCTCTCCCTTCTGTAACCCTCAGTTTGTTTGCCAGAGTCCAGAGTCTCTCATGGTTTGTCTCCCTCTCTGATTTCTTCCTATTCTGTTTTCCCTCCCTTACCCTGTGATTTCAATCCTAAATTTATTGGGACTTGTTTTGTGGCCTAACATGTCATTTATCCTGGAGAATGTTCCATGTGTACTTGAAAAGAATATGTATTCAGTTGTATTTGGATGGAATATTGTGTATATATCTATTAAGTCCATCTGGTCTAATGTGTCATTGAAAGACATTATTTCCATATTGATTTTCTGCCTATATGATCTATTCCATGGATATAAGTGGGATATTAAAGCCCCCTACTATGACTATATTGCTATCAATTTCTCCCTAAATGTATGTAAATATTTGATTTATATATTTAGGTGCTTCAGTGTTGTATACATAGATATTTACAATTATTATATCTTTTTTGTTGGATTTATCCCTTTATCATTATGTAGTGTGCTTCTTTGTCTTTTGTTATATTCTTTCTTTTAAAGTCTATTTTGTCTGATATACATATTGCTACCTTGGATTTTTTTTTCCCTTCACTTTCATTTACGTGGAATATCTTTTTCCATCCCTTTTCTTTCATTCTGTGTGTGTCTTTAGGTCTGAAGTGAGTCTCTTGTAAGCAGAATATAGATGGGTATTTTTTTTCTATTCCATTACCCTGTGTCTTTTGATTGGAGCATTTAGACCATTTATATGTAAAGTAATTATTGATAGGTATGTAACTATTGCCATTTTGTTAATTGTTTTCAAATTGTTTTTGAGGTTTTCTATGTTCCTTTCTTCTTCTCTTTCTGTTTCCTTGTAATTGATGACTTTCTTTAGTGTTATGCTTGCCTTTCTTTCTCTTTTTTTTGTGTATCTGTCATAGGTTTTGGTTTGTCATGAGGTTCATATATAACATCCTGAGTATATAACAGTTAATATTAAGTTGATGGTCACTTAAGTTTGAACACATTCTAAAATAACTTAATTTATCCTCCCTCCACTTTTTATGCATATGTTGTCATATTTTATAACTTTTTATTTTGTGAATCACATTAACTAATTTTTAAGATATAATTCATTTTACTACTCGTCTTTTAATCTTCATATTAGCTTTATAAATGATTTTTCTATCTTTACTGTATGTTTGCTTTTACTCACGAAATTTTTCCCTTCATAATTTTTTTTTACTTCTAATTATGGCCTTTTTTTTCCCCTTAAAGAAGTAACTTTAACATTTCTTGTAAAACCAGTTCAGTGGTGATGAATTCCTTTAATTTTTATTTGTCTAGGAAACTCTATCTCTCCTTTGATTCTGAATGATAACCATGCCTCGTAGTGTATTCTTGGTTGTAGGTTTTTCCCTTTCAGCACTTTGAATATATCATGCCACTCTCTCCTGGCCTGTAAGGTTCTTGCTGAAAACTCAGCTGATAGCCTTATGGGGTTTTTCTTTGTATGTAACTAATTGCTCCTCTCTTGCTGCCTTTAAAAATCTTTTTTTTATCTTCAAACAATCCTAAAATTTGTATGGAATCAGAAAAGCCCCAGAATCACCAAGGAAATGTTGAAAAAGAAAAACAAAGTTGGGGGCATCACCTTGCCTGATTTCAAGCTATATTACAAAGCAGCGATCACCAAGTCAGCATGGTACTGGCACAAAAACAGATATATAGACCAATGGAACAGAATAGAGAGCCCAGATATGGACCCTCAACTCTATGGTCAAATAATCTTCGACAAAGCAGGAAAAAAATATGCAATGGAAAAAAGACAGTCTCTTCAATAAATGATGCTGGGAAAATTGGATAGCCACATGCAGAAGAATGAAACTCGACCATTCTCTAACACCATACACAAAGATAAACTCAAAATGGATTAAAGACCTCAGTGTGAGACCGGCATCCATCAAAATCCTAGAGGGGAGCATAGGTAGTAACCTCTTGGACATCAGCCACAGCAACTTCTTTCAAAATACATCTCCAAAGGCTAGTGAAACAAAAGCAAAAATGAACTTTTGGGACTTCATCAAGATAAAAAGCTTCTGCACAGCAAAGGAAGCATTCAACAAAACAAAGAGGCAACCCACAGAATGGGAGAAGATATTTGCAAATGACACTACAGATTAAAGGGCTGGTATCCAAGATCGTTAAACAACTTCTCAAACTCAACACCCAAAAAACAAATAATCAAGTCAAAAAATGGGCAGAAGACATGAACAGACACTTCTCCGAAGAAGACATACAAATGGCTAACAGACACATGAAAAAATGTTCATCATCATTAGCCATCAGGGAAATTCAAATCAAAACGACATTGAGATACCACCTTACACCAGTTAGAATGGCAAAAATTGACAAGGCAAGAAACAACAAATGTTGGAGAGGTTGTGGAGAAAGGGGAACCCTCTTACACCGTTGGTGGGAATGCAAGTTGGTACAGCCACTTTGGAAAATGGTGTGGAGGTGCCTCAAAAAATTAAATATAAAGTTACCCTGTGAC
>NW_028017444.1:0-718 GCF_054177405.1 Leptonychotes weddellii
TTTAATGAATTTTTGTAACAAACTTGTTATTATTGTAGGTTTTTACTCAACTGGTTAACATTTTAAAATCAAATCTGTAGTAGTATGAAATAATGTGACATATCTTCAAGATACATTGAAAAGTTAAATGACATTGTTCTAGGACTACAGGGAAATGAGAGTTATTTCATTAATATGAAGGTTATCATTAGTTTTCTCGACAAATTTACATTATATATAAATAGTGCCACTCTCTGAGAGCTGACACAGTTTCTATATGTTCAGCAGTATGCAAAAAAAATACACTAATCATTTGATATGAATTTACACTGCACTATCAGATTAGACAATTTGTGTTTCAAAATAGATGTGGAACATGTTAGTACTATTTATTGGAGAGTTAATTGAGCTAAAAAATGACTGGCCAACCGTGAATTAATCAATGCAATCATGATAGCATGTACTTGACCAGTGGCACAATTTTTGGTAAACTACTCAACCTCTCTATAGCTCAGTCTTTTCATCTGAAAAATGGAAATGGTAATAATGCATAATTTAGAAGTTTCTTTTGAAAAGTAAATAATCTACTACATGTGAAGCACTTGGAACTGTTTCAAGCACATAGTGAATGCTTAAGAAATGTAATCTCTTTTCACGAATATATTATAAAGCACTTTATTTTTTAATTTTTAATTGCAGGATAGTTGACATGTAATATACTAGTTTCAGGTGTACAACA
>NW_028017445.1:0-718 GCF_054177405.1 Leptonychotes weddellii
TTCCTTAGTGGCAAAGTGTCAAATCATTTCAACCTTACCAGTCTCTTCAAGTGAACTTTTGCATGTGAAAGCAACAGAGGATCCCCAGATTTGGTAGGGAGAAAACTGGCATCTGGGTGATGGGCACAGGGAGCCCTGAGAGGGAACCTGCCCCAGGCTAAGTCATCCCTACAGTGTCGGCCGCCTGAGAAGTGCCACTTGGCCTCCCCAAGTGGAGCAGATCTGGACTCTCTTTGGGATTCCCCTGTTTCACACTATCACACACCCATCTTCCCCACTGGGCTGTGAGCAAATAGAAAACTAGGACCATTTCTTACGTAGTACAGAATGGGCCTCTGATTAACATATATTGAATTGAATTAATGTCAGCACCACCACACTGGGTGTTTAGACTCAAACGCATTTTGGAGCACCTCAAAAAAATCATCATGTCACCTTCAAACCACACGCAAGACAGGTTTGCCAAGCTCCTAGGCCAGCCATGAGGGAAGGGCCTAGGGAGTGAGACAAGCTCCAAGATAGGGATAATGTGAGCACTCCCAAAGCCAAAAGACATCCAATACACCCAGCAACAGAGACCCACAATCTGCCCTAGTGGTTAGGAAAAAGAAAGGGGGAGAGAGTGCTGAATAGAGGTGAATGGGATTGAAAGGTGAGTCTAATGAGAAACATATATTTGAAATAAGATCATTTCTTTTTTTTTTTAGCATTTTTTTTT
>NW_028017446.1:0-718 GCF_054177405.1 Leptonychotes weddellii
GGAGCCCGATGTGGGACTCGATCCCAGGACTCTGGGATCATGACCTGAGCCAAAGCTAGACGCTTAACGACTGAGCCACCCAGGCGCCCCGCAACTGTATATTTTAACTTCTAACTACTTTTGTCTCATTTATCCAAAAATATACCAATGCCTTATTTCACATTACTATTTGCTGGCAACAGTACTTGTTCTCCTGTGCGGTTATCTTATTTTTTTTTATTTTATTTTATTTATTTTATTTTTTTTTAAGATTTTATTTATTTGACAGAGAGAGAGATCGTGAGAGCAGGAACACAAGCAGGGGGAGTGGGAGGGGGAGAAGCAGGCTTCCCGCCGAGCAGGGAGCCCGATGTGGGACTCGATCCCAGGACCCCGGGATCATGACCTGAGCCGAAGGCAAACGCTTAATGACTGAGCCACCCAGGCACCCCAACTTTTCAATATTTTCGACACAATATGCGACATATATCTGAGAGAGGACCTGTATCAAAATATACAAGTATACTTAAACCTTAACAGCAACAATTTTTTTTAAGTGGCGAAAGTTTAGAACACATATCATACTAAATAGGATGTACAGATGGCAAACAAGCCACAAAACCATTTGTCATCAGGGAAACATTAAACAATAAGGTATTACTATGCACCTAACAGAAAGGCTATAATAATAATAATAAATAATAATAATAGTAATAAAAAGCTGGTGAATATGCAGAGC
>NW_028017447.1:0-718 GCF_054177405.1 Leptonychotes weddellii
TGAAAGAGGCCTTGCGAGACCCTCCTCCCCAAAGGGCCACCACAGAGAAGCCCCCAAGTGGACAGCAGAGCCTCCCATGCAGGGGGTTTCCCAAAGCCATCTGAAAAGGTGCCCCCCACCTTTCCCCTCACCCAGTAGCCCCGGCTGGTCACCTGGCTGCACTCAAGTGCACACGGGCCTGGCTGGCGTCAGCCACCCCACGGCCCCGTCCAGAAAGAGCCTCTATGCCGACCACAGCCCCACAGACAGGCTGGGGGCCCACCCCCTCCCCCGGGGCCTGGAAGAGGAGAGAGGAGGGAATTTGAAGTGGCAGCCCCATCTCCCGGCCGCAGTCCTGGGGGGTCTGCACAGGCCCCGGAGCTGCTCCTGCCTGGGGAGGGCGGAGCTGTCCCCACAGCACGGATGCTCCCCTGGGTCCCAGGACGCTGACACCATGTTCTCTGAGTCAAACGGCCCCTGAGACCCGGGGCGGGGGCCTTGGGGAGCTGAGTGCAGACCCCAGGAAGGCCGGGGAGGCCAGGGAGGCCGGGGAACCGGGCTGGTGGTTCAGCGGGGCTGGCTGTGGAGAGCAGGGAGCCTGGCCTGCGGGAAGAGCAGCACTACCGCCTTCCCGCTCACGGAGCTGACCCCCTAATGCATCCCGAAAACCATCAAGCTCTTCCCACTGCCATTAGTGGAATCAATTAAGTTGGAAGAAGAGCCCAATCGTTCTTAATCA
>NW_028017448.1:0-718 GCF_054177405.1 Leptonychotes weddellii
GGGCTCGATCCCAGGACCCCGGGATCATGACCTGAGCCGAAGGCAGACGCTTAACAACTGAGCCACCCAGGCGCCCCCCGAAGGTATTTTTAATGGGTCCTGTCATCTTTGAGGGCTGCTTCCGGTAATCATTTCATGCTGGTCAACACACCATGAGAGGGCCCAGTGGCTGTTCTCTGAATCCGACTGCCAGAGCTTGGCTGGGAACTGGGCAGAAGCTGGAGGATGAAGTTGAGTCCAGATGGTCATGCCCAGGTCGGGGGGGCCAACTCCCTGACTTCCCCTGCCTACTGACTAACCTGTACAATGCAGCTCAAAGTACCTACATTTTGCAAAAAAGTTAATGATGTCATGTAAGAGCCCTACCACGTGCTATACAAACCTAAGGGATTGTGACCAGGTATATTATAACTGCTCATGGCTAGTATTTCTGAAACTTTTAACATAAGCGATGAGAGAAGAGACCTTTTGTTAGGGGACAAGGACACTGTTCCCAACGTCCTCACTGTCACTCTTCTGAATGTCTGTAGTGTGACAGCAATCGTGTCCACCAAAGAAGAAGTTAGGTTCCTGACGGGGACACCTTCCCCACGGTTGGAAGCGGGAAGGTGGGGGTGGATGTCACTGCATGTTAGGGAGACAGGGTTGCTGGGTGACCCTCAAAGGCCCACCCAGACTCGTGAATCTAAAACAGTGCTCTCCTTGGGTCTCTTGGACT
>NW_028017449.1:0-718 GCF_054177405.1 Leptonychotes weddellii
GTCTCAAGTGCTACTTGGTTGCATTGTCAAACCCAAAGGTTTCTAACTCCGATTGAAGATTAGAATTATTTGGGGAGGTTTTGTTTTGTTTTGTTTTAATACAAATGCCTGAATTTGTATTAAATGAAATCCATGTCTTTGAGGAGGACTTTGAGGTCACCAAGCAACTGTAGATTTTTAAAAACCTCCCAGGTGATTCTAAGGTACAGACAGCTTGAAAAACAGCATTAGCAGTCTGTAGGAATCTCCACGCACCTTTTTTTTTTCTTTTATTATGTTATGTTAATCATCATACATTACATCATTAGTTTTTGATGCAGTGTTCCATGATTCTTTGTTTGTCCACGCACATTTTTGAAAACATACCCCCACTCACTGTGACTGCTTTGACCTCAGGCTTCAAATTTCCCAAGTGACAAATAATGACTTGGGAATGAGACAAGGCTGGATGGTAGTTTAGCAGAAAAATAGATGGTAGTTGTCTTTGGCAATCCAATTCCTGAAATAGGGAGTGATTTTGCTGCTCGGGATCCCACAATATAGTTCATCTTATACATGGGGACAAAAAGCAAATATCCTCTGAGATTTCTCCACTAACCACATGCACCCATCAGCAGGGATTGCAAAAAGACTTCTATATTTTTCAGGTTTTCCAATGGATGAACATTGTATAAATCAAATGGGTAAATAATACAGGCACAGGCACACGTGTGCACAC
>NW_028017450.1:0-718 GCF_054177405.1 Leptonychotes weddellii
CCACCATCTTGAACTACTCAGTGAGAGCGGGTAAGCTGCTTAATCTTTCAGGGAGGATATGTGCCATCTTTCTATAGCTAAGAAACACTATGATGAGTTAAATAGAGATAAATCATAAGAGTGTCAGCCCTTTGAGTATGAAATTTAAAAAAAATTTTTTTCAAGATTTTATTTGTTTATTTGACAGAGAGAGAGAAAGAGAGAGAGCATAAGCAGGGGGAGTGGCAGACAGAGGAAGAGGGAGAAGCAGCCTTCCCGCTGAGCAGGGAACCCGATGTGGGACTCAGTCCCAGGACTCTGGGATCATGACCTGAGCCGAAGGCAGATGCTTAACCAACTGAGCCACCCAGGTGCCCCTGAGTATGAAATTTAAATTCAGGTCTTATTTCACAGGAGGAAGCCCTTACCTATTCCAGGAAAAGCAGGTTACCATTTGCCAAACCACCCTGGTCCCAACTGATGTCCGTTTGGAGTTCTTTAAATGTTGCTGCCAAGCCTACAGGGCTGGGAGCTCGGGTTGTTTTACCTTCTCAAGTAGAGACTATAAAACAAATGGAGGACAGTCTTCTATAACCCAGGGATCATGTAAACTGATGTTTCTAGGGCAATTTGGAAAGCTATCAAGAACCTTATAAAGTGGATCCTCTCTGGCCCACCAGTTCCACTTCCTGGAATATCAAGTAAGGACATGTGGAAAGATTTAGCTAAAAAAAAAAAA
>NW_028017451.1:0-718 GCF_054177405.1 Leptonychotes weddellii
AGGAAAGGGGCCAGAGATTACTTGTGAAGTGTCCATGGGGCAAAACCTACAATGTGGAGAACATTGTGTTGATAGCTTGGACAGGCAGGTAGCCCAGCGCCATGTGGGGAGAGCAGCCTTGAATGATGTGGGTAGCCTGGGTATCTGGCCTCGTGTAGCGCAGGTGTCTGGAGCCTGGGCTGACCCAATGCCTGCAGGACGCAGCTCAGACAGCCGCAGGGGTTCCCTTAAAACCCCAAGTGACCCCAAGTGACTGGCAAGTGGGAGTTCCAGGAGGAACAGAGGCTTAGACACTTTCCTGGCTGACCAAGTGAGAGTCAGCACTGTGAGAACTTTCCTCTACTAACATGGACCTGCTACTACCTGTGACCGGGGCAAGAGCAGGGCATTCAAGAGTTGAGCTGCCTGAATTTGTTGAAAAAGGAAAGCCTTAGTGGGGAGGCCTTATTCTCACTGCAAGAAAAAAAAGGCCAATGAAGACATGTCTGTGTCCTCACATGCGTATTGGTGCCCTCCATCCCATGACGAGTACACTCGCGTGTACAAATACACACGGGCACATGTGCATGAGTGTATGTTCACGCATGCACGCGCACTCAAAGACAGGCTCCAGCCTCAAGGAGAACAACAGCGAGTTCGAGTGGGGTCCCCCAGTGTTTGCTGAGCTGTCTTATATAAAGCGTGGGGGCAGGGGAGCAGGAAACACAGAGTTCCATAA
>NW_028017452.1:0-718 GCF_054177405.1 Leptonychotes weddellii
AGAACAAGACTAAATGACCATGTGGAAGGAAAGTGTGTGTATTGCATTGGGTGTGTTCATTAGACTGAGGTTCCTACTGGCATTTGCAGGAACAGTTTCTGGAATGTCCAGTGTTAGGCAAGCATTTGCTGAGAGGTTATTTTGATCGTGTGTTTCAGAGGCAAAATTATTGCAGCACTTCTGACTTCATCCTTCTGGGTTGAACTTTTGACGCATCGCATCTCCCACTGTACACCATTCTGCATTTCACTAATTCTGCGGGTTGAAGTCTGCATTCTCCAGATTCGTCACTAGATGGAAGGAGAGGGCTTTTGGTTAGATTCTAGCGTCCACATTTCACTAGGTAAGTTTCTAATACGGGATCCATTGGCTTTGAATCCATTAGAATAATTCATTTGGCAAGATTCTAGGATAGCTTTTTGTACCCATGAGCGATTTTTCTAGAGTAATCTGAGCTCTGTTTAGAGCATCCCTCCGTGCCTAAAGCTACAGATATTTGCAAAGCCTTCTTCCTGTGATTTCAGGGTTATGCTGAGAGGTAACCTTGCTATTGCAACTTGTTTGTCAATCTGCTTGTCTTGGAGACTTACCTGGTGTGGGGGTCGGCCTGCATCAGTTTGTCAGCCTTTGGCCTGCAGTCCTTTGGGGGTGGCTGTCTGACATTTCCCTGAGCAGACTGGAGCTTGATCATAGCCAGTCTGGTGACCACAGCTCCTCC
>NW_028017453.1:0-718 GCF_054177405.1 Leptonychotes weddellii
TATTGTTATGCTTTTAAAGTTATCTTGTTTCTGTGCTTGATTTTTAGGACAGTTGTTCAGCTGTGAAGTCACCCACCAAGACATGAGAAAGCAGACCCAGGAATGACTGGATTGGGAGTTAAAGGTTGGAAACTCAACATCCTTTATAAGAAAGGCTCAGAAGTGAAGGTAGTGATATGCCCAGTCTCCCTGATGGTGGCTATCAATTTTCCTCACTGTAGTTACTCTCCTAAATTCTGTCCATTCATTAACACCTACTTGTTAAAGGTCTCCATTTTTCAGGCACCACTGCAACCGTAATCATCACTAATAGGAAAGGAATGTCATGGGAAGAATGTCTCTTTTCATTTCTAAGGTTGTGTTATTAATACCTTCATCCATTCATTTATTCACATCTAAGAATATGAGAAGCAACTATGGGATAGGACTTGTATTAGGGGCTAGAACCTAATATAGAAAAGAAGTTAAAACTGGTTTATAGTTTTCAAAGAGATGAGGATGCAAATGAATTCTATTAACTATTAATGAGTTCATGATCTGTATCCAAAGCTGAGATAAGAGTTAGGGATGCAAAGATAAATAAAATATGGTGTAGGTATCAAAGAGCAGCACATCTAATAGAGGAGACAGGTCTTTAATATATTATTATAATAATGTATAAGTTCAAAAGTAGAAGTATGTCCTGGTATAAAAGGGGAATGAATAACATTGATTCAGG
>NW_028017454.1:0-11290 GCF_054177405.1 Leptonychotes weddellii
TAGCACATACCCTCCCATTGTCTATCACCCAGTCACCCCATCCCTTCCACCCCCCACCACTCCAGCAACCCTCAGTTTGTTTCCTGAGATTAAGAATTCCTCATATCAGTGAGGTCATATGATACAAGTCTTTCTCTGATTGACTTATTTCGCTCAGCATAATACCCTCCAGTTCCATCCACGTCATTGCAAATGGCAAGATCTCATTCCTTTTGATGGCTGCATAATATTCCATTGTATATATATACCACATCTTCTTTATCCATTCATCTGTTGATGGACATCTTGGCTCTTTGCACAGTTTGGCTATTGTGGACATTGCTGCTATAAACGTCGGGGTGCACGTACCCCTTCGGATCCCTACTTTTGTATCTTTGGGGTAAATACCCAGTAGGAATGCAATTCAATTTTACTTTTTTTTGTAAATTGCCATTTATGTCTCTTTGCAAATTCATTTCAGCATCTCTTCTATGCTTATTATGTGTGGTACTTTGAATTCTCTTTTGACCCTATTCTTACACCTCCCTGGTTCCTCATTCATTAACAAGTTAAATAAAATACTTGATACTAATCCATTTTTACATTGGCCTGAGATTCATGATTATATCTTTAAAAAGTAATCCTTTAGCATTATATTCATAGTAGAGAGCACACCTCTGTAACATCCTAATGGAACTCAAAGGAGGATTTAAATCCTTATCACATACTCCACCCTGGCCCCATATTCCCTTGCTTTTCACCAGTGTAGAAAGTGTCTGGTCTGCAGTGAATTTCATCCCCCATCACCTCCTGACTTCTATGTCTATAGAAGTCACAAGACACCGGATGACCCAAACAAATACTTAGAATATAATGGTGTAGCTACCGTCAGGAATTTAGAAATGTGCTGTCAGGAATTAAAAGGTTCTGCCTCGGGGCACCTGGGTGGCTCAGTCGTTAAGTGTCTGCCTTCGGCTCAGGTCGTGATCCCGGGGTCCTGGGATCGAGCCCCGCATCGGGCTCCCTGCTCCGCGGGAAGCCTGCTTCTCCCTCTCTCACTTCCCCTGCTTGTGTTCCCTCTCTCACTGTGTCTCTCTCTGTCAAATAAATAAATAAAATCTTTAAAAAAAAAAAAAAGGTTCTGCCTCACCGAAAAGCCCATCACTTGCTCTTCTGCATCTTTAATAATCAGAATTGTATTTATGCTTTGTCAGGGATCAATGACTTTGACAGCAGTGATAACAGAGTGCTAAAAGGTAGATTCAAATGACATTCTGCTTGGCACTTCTTTTTATTTCCTTGGTTTTATAAAATCTAAGCCTATCATTTGTCCTTGTACTATCTAAAATTCTTATAACTCTTCTATGGAAATCACACAGGCAGGAGCAGAGTATAGATAACAACTTACTTCCTTTAAAAAAATGGGAAGAAGCCATTTTCAAGGAAAAACAAAAATGGTAGGATTGGAGCCCTCAAGTTCCTTTCAGGAAATATTCCTAAATTAGCCTTTTGTACATAGAGATATCTATTCTTTGTAGGCCTTTATAAGGAATGGGAAGCCAGTTCATGGCACAGGTAAAATGTTTCTTACACAAATATAAAGCTTTGGAGATATTGGTATTATATAGGTCCCATATCGAGAACAAAGTTGCACCTTTCTATCTAGTAGATACAAACCATGTCAAAGGAAATATCATTCTTGGTATCCATTTCACAAAGATGCTTAACTCTCAGACTGGAAATCAGAACTGAAAATGCTTAGATGAGTAGAGGAGATCTATTACCCTGTCTTTTGTTTTTAACTGAGAATGAGGTCAGAATGTTTAAGTGCGTCATTCTAGAAGTGAGATACAAGCAAGTTAAGAGGTTGGGTAGTAACTAGACAAGAGAGAACCTAGTAAGACTCTTTCCTGGAAACTAGCTAACTAGTATAAGAGTAGAATCCTATAAAATTTGTAAGCCAAGTGGTTTATAGTTCTTGGAGTGATTGTGTTTATTTCATTTTTGTTATTCCTTTGTGTTTGAAAAATCTTCTTGGTCTTCTTGAAATCTTCAGTCTGTATTAGACTAAGAGGAAGGAAGGAGGGAAGGAAGGAAGAAAGATTTGGTTCCAGTTCAACTGAAATATTACAGGGATTGAAGTAAACCCTGGGACCAATGTGCAATGGCAGGAGGAATATGAAATAGGAAAAAAAAAAAAAAAACTCATGGGAAAATGAAAGGATGATAGAATGAATACCTGTGTTAGCCATTTCTTCCTACAGAAATTTTTTTTCCTATGAGTTAGATTTCCACAGAAGAGCTACTCATTGAATTAAGGAGGTTCTTCTTAACTAATAGCATCTCTATCAGAATAAAAAAAGGGGGATGGGTAGAGAGAGAAATGTGTAATGGTCTAGGATGTATGGTATGTTTGTATCATAAACATTTTTTAGAAGAAAGAAAGAAGAATTTTAAAAATACATATAATCCACATTGAGTATTTTCCCTTTGTAACTTATATGTAATTAGGCATGAGTCAGAGAACAAATAAATTAGTGTCGGTGCTGTTTCTAGTCAGTAGATGTTAGTGTCCCAACACAGGAGATGCCATGGGAGTCTGGACTGCTGGATGAAGGAGGGTCTTTTTTTTTTTTTTTTAAAGATTTTATTTATTTATTTGAGAGAGAGAGAATGAGAGAGAGAGAACATCTGAGAGGGGATAGGGTCTGAGGACGAAGCAGACTCCCTGCCGAGCAGGAAGCCCGATGCGGGACTCGATCCAGGGACTCCAGGATCATGACCTGAGCCGAAGGCAGTCGCCCAACCAACTGAGCCACCCAGGCGCCCCGATGAAGGAGGGTCTTTAAAGAAACAAATACCTTTCTTAATAGTATCTTCCCCTAAGGAATGAAAAGAGGAAGGAAAGAAGAGAGTAAGAAAAGAAGAGAGGGAGGGAGGGAGGAAAAGCGGGAGGGAGTAAAGGAAGGAAGGAAGAAAAAGGGAGGGAGGGGGGAAGGAAGAAAGGAGAGAAGGAGGGTGGGAGGGGAAAATATTACTTTGAGGGAGAAAGATGCTATATAAAGTGGAAGTCACTTTCATTTCTTTACTTCTCCAACTCTAAGATTCTGTGATGAAAAGTGGGTTGCACAGTAATGTGGGAAATCAAAAGACAAAATTGAGAATACGCCCCAGCACAGAGTTCACTGTGGGCGCTAAAACATTTTGCAAAGTAAGCTTTTCACTAAGCCCTTAAAGAGCAGTTGTAAAGATACCCCAACTTTTCAGCACCACAAGAGGTGAAGGAAATTCAAAAGTCTGGAATGGGGTGACCCAGAAATTTCCAGCTTTTATATGCCTTTTACAAAGTTATTTGTTTTATTACCCATATTTTTCAGTAACGTTGCATTTACTCTAAGCTAAAAGATTTGAACAAAATATACCTATATCATGTATAAAATATTTTTCTAATTTGGGAAATCACAAATAAAGGCAATATTTTATGAAGTAAGCTGCTGTTAGATAAATTCTTAGGTGTTTTCTAAGACAGTTGAAATGACAGTTTAGAAGACTGTCTTTGGTTTGAAGTGATTATGTGCTTTTCAGTATGTCTTACTCCATTATGAATGCTTGGAAAAAACAGAGCAAATTTTATTCTAGCACCTTTTAGCAGTATTGTTGACAGTATTGCTAACAGTATTGTACATGGAAATATTTAAGCAAATTTTTATTAAATACCAAAAGACATATACTGTGCACCAACTTTATTGTGGTACAAATATATGCAATGCAGTACACCCATTTTAAGTGTATTGTCTGATGAGTTTGAGAAATGGGTAGATCCCATAACCACTATCACAATCATGGTGTAGAACATTTCCTTTACAGCAGAAAGCTCTCTCATGCCTGTTTGGAGTCAATCACCCTATATACATCCTGGCCCCCAGGGGACTGTTGAATTTCTGCCACTTTAAAAGTGATTTGACTTTCTAGAGTGTTCAGAAGGGGAAACATGCGGTACATACTCATTTATGTCCAGCCTCTTATGTCCAGCATAATGTTTTTAAGAATTGATGTTATTGTATTTTTTTATTTATTCATTTTTTAAAGATTTTTATTTATTTATTTGACAGAGACAGAGACAGCGAGAGCAGGAACACAAGCAGGGGGAGTGGGAGAGGGAGAAGCAGGCTTCCCGCTGAGCAGGAAGCCCGATGCGGGACTCGATCCCAGGAGTCTGGGATCATGACCTGAGCCGAAGGCATACGCTTAACGACTGAGCCACCTGGGCGCCCCCGATGTTATTGTATTTTTTATTAGTAGTTTCCTTATATTTTTCAGAAGTGTCCCTTTGTATAAATATACTAGAATTTGACTTGTTTACTCACTCATCTATAATGGACATTTGGCTAGTTTTAGTTTTTATCTAATGCAAATTAAGTTGTTAGGAATATTCATGTACAAGACTTTTGTATAAAACAGTGCTTCATTTCTGGAATGAAATGGCAGCATGGTATATTTAACTTTTTACTAATACAACAAAGTATTTTGAAAAGAAGTTGTAGCATTTTGCTTTATGTATTTTGAACTTCTGTTAACCGACTTAGGGTTCTTTTGTTTGATGAATTGACACACTTTCATTATAAAATATTCTTCTTTATTCTTTATTTTTGGTAATATTTTTTGTTTCTATAATTTTGTCTGTAAATTCATTGATCTATTTTTCTGTAGTCTACTATTAATTTTACCCAGTAGAATTTGATTTCAGATATTTGGCTCTTTTTAAGTCCTTGTCTATCATCTTTGTCATTTAAGGTTTTGTTTCTGTTCACCTGATTTTTTCCCGGTGATGCTATATTTTTGTATTTCTTGGCACATCTAGAAATTTTTATTAGATGCTAGACTTCATGAATATTATACTGCTTGGTGTCTGGATTTTGTTGTCTTCCTTTTAAAAGCATTGGGGTTTGTTTTGACAGTTAAATTATTTGCAGATAAGTTTGATTTATTCAAGGTTCATTTAAAGCATTATTACTAGGGAAGGTCTGCATTTGCCTTTATTCTAGAAATATCTTTACCACTATGGGTGTGAGTAGTTTAGGGTATCACCTGAATGGTTCAGGTGTTAAAAGAGAATGCTCCTTTCTGGCTGGTTGAGGTAAATTGTCTCCCTGTTCTGTGTAAGTTTTGTAAATTGTTCAGATTATAATCTCCCAGTTGCTCTTTACCCAGTTTCAAGGAGCTTCACCCAAAGCATACATTCCTTATTATTTGGCACAAATTCATGGAAACCTCTATGGAGATTTCTGGAGCCCCCACTTCTACTCCCTCCCCATGGTTCCCTTCTCTCCAGAATCTAGCCCAGCAACTTCCCACTGCTTTGAGATCTAATCTCTGTCTCCTCAAGAGAGCAAGCCCTCAAGAGAGCAAGCCTTTCTCAGGGTAGCTGCTTGGATCCCATACTTCATACTGGAGTCTGGCATGTGCCTCCAGATGGAGAGCAAGAGCAATAGGGATCATTTCTTCACTTGTTTCCCTTTCATGAAGGATCACAGTCATGAACTGTATGTTGTCTAATCTCTGAAAGTATTTTTTTGTATTTTTTCCCCAGTTTTCTAATTGTTCACAATGGGATATTTGTTTCTTTGTTATTCCATCATTTTATTCCATCATTTGAGATTAATAATAAAAAATATGGTGATTGATCACATTAATATGACTGTCATTGAGTGATGGTCATTAATACTTTAATTTTCCTATTTCAAATATGGCTGGGAATGGTCTTAAAGCAGTCAACTGATAGTAAAATTAGAACTCCTCCGGAAGACAGAAGTATATTTGATGTTTTTCAGCAGAATTTTAATTTACATAGTTTTTAGTTTGAGCATGGGGTTAATTGAGGGAATAGGGTAGTAATACCTTAATTTCTGGATATTAGGTACAATTAAGGTATCAAGGAAGAGTGATAAGAGCAGCTTTTGGTGTCAGATATAAATGATTTAGACTTCAGCTTAGTTGTTTATTAGCTATGAAACTTTACTCAATTTCTCTGAGCCTCACTTTAATTCTGTATAATACAGATGCTATAATACTTGCATTATATAGTTTTTATAGGGTTTACTTGAGAACTTACATAAATAACCTCCAGCAGTTCTTGGAAGTGTTGTAAAATGCTAGTTTCCTTCTATTGGGCTGATTCAAGAGATTTATTAAAGATTTATTAAACTTTGCAGAGAATATTTCTTTCAAAGCAGAGAAAACTGAAATTTAGGAAAGAGGAATATGTTTCTATATGGTGTTTCAGAGAATCATAGACTGTTAGAAGTAAAATAGTGCCTAGAAATAATCTCCAGAGATTCTATTCTTTTCTTTTTCCCCAATACATTTCTTTTAAAAAACTAAATCTTTTTTGGCACCTATGGAGGTTATTCTCCACTTGACTTCTCCAAAACATTCTCCACATTTCTCTGCCTTGCTCTGTCCCCCAGAAGGCAGAATCCTATGGGATGCAATCCTCAGGTTCCTTGCTCTCTGCTTTTGGTTGTATTTGGACAATAAGGGGCACCACCAAGACCTGGAGGACAAGGTGGAGAAGGAGAGGCCAGTGCATACATTTCTTTTCTAGGTCCTTCCTGCTTTGAGTCTGCATTTCTTTTTTCTTTTCTTTTTTTAAAAGATTTTATTTATTTATTTGAGAGAGAGAATGAGAGACAGAGCACGAGAGGGAAGAGGGTCAGAGTGAGAAGCAGACGCCCCGCCGAGCAGGGAGCCCGACGCGGGACTCGATCCCGGGACTCCAGGATCATGACCTGAGCCGAAGGCAGTCGCTCAACCGACTGAGCCACCCAGGCGCCCTGAGTCTGCATTTCTGCAATGCTGGTGAGTACCTCCACTGCTTGCCAGGGAAGGTCCCCCTGCACAGTTCCAACTCATTTAGCTCCCATAAGGATACAGCTGTTTCTTCCTTTCCTCTCTTTAGGCCTAGAGGTGTTGCTTATCCCTGAGTGCTCAGATTCTTCAACCTTGCGCATACCTCTTTTAAAAGTACTCTAATGAATTTCTCTTCACTTGTAACCATGTTGAGTAGAATTTTAGTATCTGTCAAATCCTGACTAAATTCATTTCCTATGGCCATAGAAACAAATGACCACAAACTGGGTGGCTTAAATAACAGAAACTTATTTTTTTTTAGGGCACTTCTAGAGTCCAGAAATCTAAAATCAGGGTGTAGGTGGGACCCTGCTCTCTCCGAAGGCTCTAGGGGACAATCTTTCCTTGTGTTTTCACACTTCCGGTGGTTCTAGGAGCTCCTGGGCTTGTTGCTACATTATTCCAATCTCCACCCCCATCTTTGCATGATGACTCCTCAGTCTTCTCTTCTTCTTGAGATGATACCATCTCAAGATCCCTAACTTCATTACATCTGCAAAGACACGTTTGTGAAATGAGGTCATATTTACAGCTTCTAATACATAAACATATCTTGGAGCACCTGGGTGGCTCAGTAGGTTAAGCGTCTGACTCTTGATTTTGGCTCAGGGTCGTGAGATCGAGCCCTCCATCAGGCCCCACACTCAGTGGGGAGTCTGCTTGAAAGATTCTCTTTCTCTCTCTCCCTCTGTCTCTCCCTCTGCCCTGCCCTCTGTGCTCACTTGCTCTCTCTCAAGTAAATAAATAAATCTTTAAAAAAATACATAAACATATCTTTTTGGGAGTCACTAAGATTCATACAAGCTCCTAATACTTAAAACAGTAGGTAGCTAAACCCTTCTAATTGAAAAGAAGGCAGCTGGATCATACCCCTCCCCTCACCTACGTTCTGTATAAGGAAATAGAAGCCCAGCCATCAGAAGTGATTTACCAAAGTTAGTAGGACTGTTATAACAGACAGAGGCTTTCTTCATTCCTAGTATTTGGGTAGCTGAGAGACTAATCATATGGTCAGTATCATTTACTGTGCTAGTAAGAAAATTAGGCAATTGCTGCAAGGTTAATTCTTGCCTTTCAGCTGTTTTCTGTTTAGCAGGGAAAACATTATGATTACTGCCTTTTAACCTAATGACTTTCTAAGCTATGGCTAAGGTAAATAAATATGGAAGATTTTCTTGAGCTGCATTACCATCCAATAAAGACAGTAAAGCACATTACTTTCCCTCTCCCAGTTATGTAGGTTAAAGTAAATTGAAGTGAGAAACATCAAAGCAACTTCTAAATGTGTTTTGTCAACAACAGACACCAGGGCTTCTGAAGTTACATGAAAGGAACACCCTCTCCTTGTTTGATGGAATGATTCCTAACATAGGATATTTGCTGTTTCCAGTGGGATTTCCAAAACTTAAAATCAGAGAAAGCAGCAGTTTTTTAGACCATCCAGCTGGCTCCAGTATGAAAAATAATTGTTTCCTCATCTGGTATAATGTGTCTGAACTAGGGAGGTGGGGAATTCTTATTAGTCTCTCCTTAGTTTGGCTCTCAGCAGTGTCACTTCTGGTTTATCCATCCCAGAATGTTTGAGTCAACGTTCTGGATCATGGTCTAGTAATCCAGGCAAAAACAAATATGCTTGTTTAGCCCAAGGAATTGTCAAAGAGCTTGGACTGCACTCTTAGGACTTCACATTCTCTTCATGATGTTTCTAAGTCTGCCGGGCTGGGGTCTGTTGATCTTCAGTGCCCTGGTTTTGATTTTTTTGATGTGCTCTGGCTCAACAGCATTTTCTAACAAACAGTGCAGATGGAAACTGCCTAGTTAAAATATTCAGGAGAGAAGAGAGAAGCCTACAAGAACGTTTTCCAAGCAGACTAGGAAGGCTAAAAATAAAATTTTGTTGTGCTTTTGCTCCTGGTAATTTTATTTGGAGTTTATGGGGAAAAATGCTGATACTTATTGAATGTGCAGGCCATTGTTTTTGTTAGCACTTCACCTTAATTCATTAATTTCACAAAGGATTATTGAGAATCTTTTATAGCAAACCATCTACTAGGTTCTGGGGTTGCTGTGGTAATCTAAAGAGACCTAGCCTTTGCTCTCATAGAAATTACTTTCTAGAAGTAATAAAAGAAAATAAACAAGGAAGTAATTATGCAACGGAGAAGAAAATAAACAGATAATGACATAAAACAATACAGATTAGCAGATTATTTTTGTTGGGGTGGTAGGAGTCAGGAATATACGAACTAATTCTTAAAAAGAGAGGTTTGAGGTTCTTTGGGGGCAGGCTGAGCAAATAGGTCAGGTTTCCGGTACATGATGCTACTTATGTTTCACCTCTTATGACTGGATGACCAAAATTCTAATCTTCCCTCAACCACAGAAGGAAGGACCCAGTTTCTCTGGTATCTGATAGGCTGTTGGAACAAAAGACTCCATGAGTATACATTATATTCCATGAATGGCGAGAATGGGATCTCTTTTTCTATCTTTTATTCTTTTCTCCTTTACTAGGTCTTAGGGATCTCAGACATGGAATTAAATCTTGGCTTGTTTCACTCATAGGTTGTGAGTCTATTTTGTCCTCTGAGCAAATTAGTCTTTAAAGTTGCTACATGCTTACTTACCTCTTTTTCTAGGCAGATTTTTTTTTCTTATTGCAACTTAAATATAGAAAGTTATTCCATAATAAGCCTAATATGCCCATGCATCTTGAAAAGGACCAACTGAAACAATTACAATTGAACTAATGCAGTCAGCCTGGTCCTGGAAATGTGCATCTCCATGTTGATGAATGTTCTCTATTTAATTAAAATACATTGATCATGGCACATTTGTCTTTATCAGAATGACCATGGATGGTCTTTTGAGGAATTGTTGTTTATCGGTTTGAGAAACTAATAGGCAACTTTAAAAATATATGTAGGTTTTCAAATTTATTTTCTGCCTTCTAAGTAGTTACATATTGCTCTTAGTTAAAATATGCGGTCTTGCCTGCTTAAAGCTTCCCTTAGAAGATATGTAGGTGGTAATAAACACTAATTAGTTCATGCAACCATTCAGCAAACTACTTTGGAAGAATCCAATGATTTGCCATACAAATATCAGCTCTAATGGAATGTCTGATGTGAAGTGATTACAGATTTATAAAGGATGTAGACTTAACCACAGTTATTAAGTCTCTTGCGATCAATTCACCTGATGTCACGGGGGAAACAATTTAAGGAGAAGCTGTCCTAAATTAATATGTTAGCAGGGGTCACATCTACCGGAATTTGCAATTGCGCTTGAGAGTATAGTTCATTCTTTAAGTGGAAACTGGCTAATAAGAAGGAAATTATAATTCACTTTTAGAAATAATTCTGAAAAATACGTGCATGCCTAATGTATTTTCTGAACAAATTAGCATCTAGCTTGAATGTTCAAATATCAAATGAAATGTCTTCCAAGTACAATATCTAAGCTATACAGAGTAAGTATTTTAGGGTATATTAAACGTGCATGGTGAGCTGTAAAAGACTTAAACCCTTAAATCATGACCAGTTCTTAGTGTCTACCCCAAAGCTCTATCTGAGGAATTTCCCAAAGTGTTTTAATATGTCCCTTCTTAAATAGTTACACATTATACTGTGATAGAGACCATCATGCACCAAAAAGGCAAACTGGAATGCTGTTAGAACAGATAAGAAGGGGATCTGACTTAGCTGGAGGGGTCAAGGAAGATGTCTCTAAAGAAGAAACATGGTTTGAGAGATAAAGCATCTCAGCCCTGGCCAAGCAAATCTCCACCTTAGGTTTATGTAGCAGTTATGATTTACTGGCTACCTAAAAGCCATTTAAAAGCCCTTCTCCTTTGCTCCCTGTCTTATACTCAGGGGTGAGCATATAGCTCAGCTGTAGCCTGTGAGACCAGAATAACAAGACAGGAAATCTGGGAAGATTTGCTTTCCCAATCAAAAAGAAAGATGTAACTGGCAAAACTCGCTCCTTCTTCTGGTTTTCTGCTTTTAACATGGCAGCTAGGGCAGCTATCTTGGTGTCCTGAAGCAACAAGAAAGGGCATATGGCCAAGGAAATCACAGAGATGTTAGCTCGACAACTGTCATGTCCTAGAAACAGCAGTGGTATCTACCTACCTCTAAATTTTATGTTATTGGCATTTATTTTCCCATTTAAGCCCCTATGTCAGGTTTTGTTACTTGCAGCAGAAAGCATTCTGAAATGTTACAGCTACAAATCTAGTGAAAGTAACAGTGTGATTGACTCTAACAATCTAATGCAATCTTGGGCTGCATTCATAGAAATAAATATGTCTAAGTGTCAGATATTAAAATGCTAATAGATAGCAGTTTTCCAATTCAACACTGCAGGAAGAAAAAGAAAACAATAGAATGTGGGAGGT
>NW_028017455.1:0-718 GCF_054177405.1 Leptonychotes weddellii
GACCCCCTGTCACCAGCACAAGTGCAGCCAAGGTCCCAGGTTCCACCAAAGCATCTGAAGAAAGAGTCAAGTGGCCTCTGATCATTCAGTCCAGACACGGGCCCTGACTGAGGAAAATTTGCCCCAGGCATGAGCAAAATCCACTGGAAAGAGGGAGGGACAGTATAATTCCTTTAACCCCTACTGGCCTCAGTTTTCCCATGGAAAATGGAACAAGAATGGTTCTTGATTTGGTCTGGGCTCAAACCTGACTGTACACTTTCAGCTGTGGCCCAAGGGCCAGCCTGTCCTGCTCTGAGCCTCACACCCCTCACCAGGTTCTGAGCAGCAGGTAGGGAGATGCAAAACAAAGGGCACATGGAAGCTACAGGCAAAGAGCCATGGGGGAGGAATGGCTATTCTTCCAGAATCTAGTTTTATTTGACTCACATTGTCTCTCCCAGACACCACGACATTTTGGCAGCAGAGCTTAGTGGTTCAGGAGTGTGGCTGTGGAGCCAAACAGCTGTGTTGAATCTTGGCTCTACTAATCACCAGCAGTGGGATCTAGGCAGATAGCTCACCCTGCATGTTCCCCAGCATCCTCACCTGTAAATGGGTCAGTAGTAGAACCATCTCAGTGGTCATGGTGAGGAGTCAGTGGGTTAATACACATAAAGGCTTCAAAGTGTCCTTAGTAATAACCCCCCTGCCCTCAGAAGGTGCCACAGTGTGACTC
>NW_028017456.1:0-718 GCF_054177405.1 Leptonychotes weddellii
GGCAGTCGCCCAACCAACTGAGCCACCCAGGCGCCCGAGAACTGAAACCGAATTCTAATTAAAGTAGAATTATATCTACTCACACCGAGTAGATTGACAATGGGATCATACCTTGTTGGATGGCCAGGGAAAACCTCTGTGAGGAAAGGGGATTTAAATCGAATTGTGGATCACAGAAAGGAACATGTCAAGAGAATAGAGGGGAAAGAGCATTCCAGATGGAGGCACGGGCAGTGCAGAAGCCCTAGAGATGGGAGTGAGCCTGATGAGTGTCACTGGGTTTAGCCTAGAGGGCAAAGGAGAAATGCTTACGGTAAGGCTACCCAAGCACACAGGGGCTTGTAGGCCAGGTTAGTGGGTTCGGAGTTGTTCTAAGGGCAGTGGGAATCTATCTATGAGCTTTAGGTAGGACAGTGGCATGTTCTTTTTTGCATGTAAACAATGGTTGTTTTTGATAAGAATGGATTGTAGGGAGTAGAAGCTGAAGCGGGGAGACTCCTTAGGTTTTGTTGTAACCCCAAATATGACAGTGGCTTGAAAAGGGCATAAGTAGTAATGGAGCAGGGGAAAAGGATTAGAGCCCTAACCCAATACTGGGGTTCTTGTCAGACGAGTTTCAGACACAGACACACACAGATGGAAGACAATGTGAAGACATAGAAAGAAGACGGCTGGCCATCTACTAGTCAAGAGGAAAGGTCTTTTTTTTTTTTTTTTT
>NW_028017457.1:0-718 GCF_054177405.1 Leptonychotes weddellii
GGCGTGGAGCACCTCTGTGTGAAGAGGTGAAGTCACCAGCCCGCTGCACTGTGTCCCCGGGGACGGCCCGAGGGGACGTCTCTGTTTCTCGGAGGAACTGCTCTTTGTCACAGGGAGAGCAGGCCCAGATGTCAGGTTTACATCCTGGGGCGTGTGTGGCTCCTGGGGCCTGAACTGTGGCCAGGCTGGCTGGCTGTCCTGAGCGGGGTCTGAGGAGGACAGAGGGACGGAGATGTGCGTGTGGAAGGCAGGGCTTGTGAGCACTTGGCTCCCCTAGGCTTGACTCCCGTGGGCCCAGGAGAGCAGGGCACAGACCCTGGGGTCCACAGCTGAGCCACCCACACGCCCTCTGAAAGGGGGTGCACTACTGTGGTGGGGCTCTGTTTCTGCACGCCGTAGGACCACGTCACCCTGCGTGTTCTTTTGCGTGTTGTTTCTTGGAACTGCAACAAGCTGGTGAGACTGGCCAATGCGTTGTGTGCCTTCAGCTGCGTATCGTTTGTCGTTGCTGTGTGGTGTTCCCCTGGTGGACTGGACCATCATTTGTCGATGCATCCCACCACTGACGGCCATGCGGTGGCTTCCAGTTTGCAGCTGCTCTGAGGACGTCCCTCAGTATGCTAATGGGGCGTCCCTAGGCACGTGTCTCCAAGTGGGGCTGCTGTGTGATGGAATAGGTAGGTCTTCAACCAGCGGTGTGAGAGTGTGTCCATTTCTC
>NW_028017458.1:0-718 GCF_054177405.1 Leptonychotes weddellii
TTTTGTTTAATAAAATATATGTTTTCTTAATTTAACTTACTGTGTAAGAGCCTGCATGAAGGTGGAGATTTTTGTCTAGTTTTTGCTCTCTGTTGTAACTCTGATACCCAAAATAATATCTACCACAGGGGTGCCTGAGTGGCTTAGTCATTAAGCGTCTGCCTTCGGCTCAGGTCATGATCCCAGGGCCCGGGGATCAAGCCCCACATTGGGCTCCTTGCTCAGCGGGGAGCCTGTTTCTCCCCCTGCCTGCTTCTCCCTCTGCTTGTGCTCTCTCTCTTTCTGTCAAATAAATAAATAAAATCTTAAAAAAATAATATCTACCACATGGTAAATGCTCTACAAATATTTATTGAATGAATAAAAGAAATTAATAAACAACATTTTAGTAGAAAAGTCAGTCTTCTATCTCCTTTTAAATAACAGGGATATGTAGGTAGGATTTGGGTCACCAATATAGCTTATATAAAATTGATTCCTTCTTTTATTCTTCACCCCGACCCTTCAACTCTAATGCCTCTACTCATTTGGCATAATCCTACCATCTGCCTCCTCAGTGATGGAGGCAAAGTGGGAACAAAGGGTTAAAGACAGTGAAGCAGTCTGGGATGGAATCCTATCTTTCCCATAGTCTTTCATCTTTTATTCAGCTTCCATTTATGTCTTTCTCCACCTCCAATTTTAACTGACCTCCACTGATCCGATAAATGCTACCGTT
>NW_028017459.1:0-718 GCF_054177405.1 Leptonychotes weddellii
CTCCCTCATCCTAACCCATGCTCAGAAAGGGCTCCCTTCTGAACAGAGTGGCTGGTGATGCATCATGTGGGTCCTCTCTTCAAATAAGTTATACTTTAACAGAATTAAAGCCCAGATACACAGAATGTCAGAACACAAGGGGACACTTAGAATTCTTATGTTCCATTCTCTCCCTAATTTTTCAGGTGGAGAAATCGAGGTACAGAATTGAGAATTTCCTCATGGAAGGACCCAGACCTGGTTAGTGGCAGGCACCACACAGCATTCTTTGTATCAGCCTATGGTCCCCAGAAAAGAAAGCCACACGAACTGATTTCAAGTAAAGGAATTGAAAACAAAGCAAGGGGATTAAGAGGGAATCAGGCCCCTTCTTGATACCTTGCAAATCATGCCTTATTGCTCATGTCTACTGCAATCAATGAAAGGTAATATCTGTTAACTCGAACTGCCCTTGGAAGGGCATGGCTTTTCTTCCTCCACCTCCTGGACCAAGCAGTGTGGTCCCCAGGACCTTTCTTCCAGGTCTAGGGCAAAAAAGGCTGGGAGAGTCTCCTGAAGCCACCAGAGAGGCCATGATACCAATAAGTCCTTTCTTTGACAGCTCCTGGAGGACCTGGCTTATGGTAGTAGAGTTCTCCTTGGAGGATACCATGTTCTGACAGGCACTTGAGAAGGGTGAGGGGAGGCATCCAGCTGAGCTCCAGGCAGGAGACAAGAG
>NW_028017460.1:0-718 GCF_054177405.1 Leptonychotes weddellii
TCGAATTAACTAGCAAACACCAAACTCTAAGATGAGAAGTTGAAAGGCTAATATAAATTAGGAGCACTCCCACTAGCTAACAGGTAATTAATGTGAAGGCTTTGAGTTATTCTGGAGGAGCAGAGGAGATTCAGGAAGGGAAGAGTGGCCCAGCCCCTACCCTACTCTGCCCTGGGAGCTTGGGGGGGAGGGGTGGGGGGGCACGGATATCCTATTCTCCAGAGACTGATGCTCTTTCCAGAGAATGGAAAGAGGCCTGAACTTCTCTGGGCCAAGGCCCTCTTAGAAGCCCAGTGGTTCTTTATGAGAGCTGAATTTGCTCTCCCATTCCCACCTTTTGGTCTGCCTCTTCCTTCCCTCAAGTTCTGAGTGTCTTTTGTTGCTGCCATCTCTCATCATTTCTCCTCCCTTCTGCATGTTTCATCCCTTATTCCTCTGGTCTTTCTTTCCCTGACCTAATTTTCTACTATTCCACTCCCTCTTGAACTTTCCATTCCACCGTGACTTCTGGAATTTCTCTTTCCAGGAAAACAAACTACATACTCCTCCTTTCCACTAACAGTTCCTTCCACTTCTGGAACTGGCTATTCCCAGAAGAGCCATGTCTCCTGCCGCTTTCTCTGAGAACACTGGGCTTTCTCCTACACCTGGGGACGAGGACCCAATCTCAGCCGCTGTGGACGTAAAATGAAAGCACATTTTGTGCTTGCTCCTTCAT
>NW_028017461.1:0-718 GCF_054177405.1 Leptonychotes weddellii
GGTACACCCACAGGATTGCTAATGCTAGTGAGCCAGAGATGTAGAAAATGAAATATATGCCAGGGAGCCATCTGCCTTTGACAGAGAACTTGCAACCGAGTCAGCAGTGCAAATCATTTCAGAGGCACAGGCTGAAAATCAGCTTTGACCTCTCAAGAGCAAAGATCAGCATCGTTTCTTCTGCTACAGCTGGTTTAACGTAACCCCCCAAGTAATGTTTTCAGAGCTCTAGCCTCTTTTTATTTGACTTCACACATCCTTCTTGCCTTTGAGATATGGAATACACTGGACTTCCTGAAGCCTGGTTTTAAAGGAATGGATCTGAAGTTCTTTCTCTCTCTCCACTGTGTCTTGAAGTTTAAAGGCAGACACACTTGGCTATTGGGGGATGTCCGTGGGGCGTTGTGTTTGGTACTTAAGGCATTGATTGTACGAATGGGCAATGCCTTGAACTACACTTGACAGATGTCAGGGTGGAGCTAAAACCTAGAGTTTTAGCTGGGACTGGTTCTGCAGAGTTGGCACAGTCTCTGCAGAGAGTAGCTGTCCAAAAAAGTTTGTTAAGAATGAATGACATTTCCCTCCTGCACTGTTGGTGGGAATGCAAGCTGGTGCAACCACTCTGGAAAACAGTATGGAGGTTCCTCAAAAAGTTGAAAATAGAGCTACCCTACGATCCAGCAATTGCACTACTGGGTATTTACCCCAAAGATAAAAA
>NW_028017462.1:0-718 GCF_054177405.1 Leptonychotes weddellii
GGGAGTGGGAGAGGGAGAAGCAAGCTTCCCGCTGAGCAGGGAGCCCGATGTGGGACTCGATCCCAGGACCCTGGGATCATGACCTGAGCCGAAGGCAGACGCCTAACGACCGAGCCACCCAGGCGCCCGCTGAGGACTTTTTCATGGGTCTGTTAGCCACAGACAAACTAGATTTTAAACAAAAGATTGTAATAAGAGACGAAGAAGGACACTATATCATAATAAAAGTGTCTATCCAAAAAGAAGGTCTAAGAATTATAAATATTTATGCCCCCAACTTGCTAGCAACCAAATATATAAATCAATTAACAATAAACATAAAGAAACTCATTGCTAATAATACAATAATAGTGGGGGACTCTAACACCCCACTCACAGTAATGTACAAATCATCTAACAGAAAATCAATAAGGAAACAGTGGCTTTGAATGACACACTGGACCAGATGGACTTAATAGAGTCCGTGTTATATTCAGAACATTTCATCCTAAAATAGCAGAATGCACATTCTCTTTCAGTGCACATGGAACATTATCCAGAAGAGATCCCATACTGGGTCACAAGTCAGCCCTCAACAAGTACAAAAAGATTGAGATCACACTGTGCATATTTTCAAACTGCAACACTATGAAACTTAAACTCAATCACAAAACACCAAGTGGATCACCCTATTTGTCCACGTGAGAGATTATATTCCACCCCTGCCACCTTTTTTTTT
>NW_028017463.1:0-718 GCF_054177405.1 Leptonychotes weddellii
GTCTTAAAATATGACTATATTTAACTTCTTCAAGTGGACCAGAAAGGTAGGGAACCTATTTTAAATGTGAATAAGAATGCAGTGTGTTTAAAGAGCTGTAATCTGTACAGTGAGGGTGCTGGTTGTAAAAGGCATGTGGTTGAGAGACAAGGGTGGGCAGACAGGTAAGGGCCAAATAAAGTAAGGGTTTGAAATACACCTTGTTAAGGTGTATTGGGAGCCACTCTAAAACCTATAGATACACCCTATATGGTCTGGTTCAGTGATTTTTCAGCCAGTGTTTAATGGACAGTTTAACATGTAAGTGAATATTTCACATTCTACCAGTGGCTTGAGTAAAGGAGTTTTAAATGATTCATTTAGTGTTTTGGTTTTTCTAACTGTGAATAAAAATAAACAATTATTATGATAGTTTTTTTTTTAATTTTACAGTATATGTTATTTATACTTTATATATTCGATCCCTTTCTGTGCAATTGTAGTTTGTTACAGCAAATTTTCCTTATAATTTTGAAGTAATGCTTCAATAGAAAAATGTTTTATTACAGTCACTCTTGACCACTGTTATTTTCACTTAAGGTGTGCTATACCTTATGTGTTGTCTTTTGACTTTTAAATTCTTCACTTTGAAGCCTGGAAAGGGTGTAATTAAAAGAGTAATCAGTATGTGTGATAGCATGATTAATTTCCATTTCTTTTTGAGGTTTTAATTGACTCC
>NW_028017464.1:0-718 GCF_054177405.1 Leptonychotes weddellii
TTTTGTTTAATAAAATATATGTTTTCTTAATTTAACTTACTGTGTAAGAGCCTGCATGAAGGTGGAGATTTTTGTCTAGTTTTTGCTCTCTGTTGTAACTCTGATACCCAAAATAATATCTACCACAGGGGTGCCTGAGTGGCTTAGTCATTAAGCGTCTGCCTTCGGCTCAGGTCATGATCCCAGGGCCCAGGGATCAAGCCCCACATTGGGCTCCTTGCTCAGTGGGGAGCCTGCTTCTCCCCCTGCCTGCTTCTCCCTCTGCTTGTGCTCTCTCTCTTTCTGTCAAATAAATAAATAAAATCTTAAAAAAATAATATCTACCACATGGTAAATGCTCTACAAATATTTATTGAATGAATAAAAGAAATTAATAAACAACATTTTAGTAGAAAAGTCAGTCTTCTATCTCCTTTTAAATAACAGGGATATGTAGGTAGGATTTGGGTCACCAATATAGCTTATATAAAATTGATTCCTTCTTTTATTCTTCACCCCGACCCTTCAACTCTAATGCCTCTACTTATTTGGCATAATCCTACCATCTGCCTCCTCAGTGATGGAGGCAAAGTGGGAACAAAGGGTTAAAGACAGTGAAGCAGTCTGGGATGGAATCCTATCTTTCCCATAGTCTTTCATCTTTTATTCAGCTTCCATTTATGTCTTTCTCCACCTCCAATTTTAACTGACCTCCACTGATCCGATAAATGCTACCGTT
>NW_028017465.1:0-11288 GCF_054177405.1 Leptonychotes weddellii
ACATGCCCTCCTTAATGTCCATCACCCAGTTACCCCATCCCTCCGCCCCCGCCCCAACAACCCTCAGTTTGTTTCTTACGATTAAGAGTCTCTTATGGTTTGTCTCCCTCTCTGGTTTTGTCTTGTTTTATTTTTTCCTCTCTTCCCCTATGATCCTCTATTTTGTTTCTCAAATTTCACATATCAATGAGATTATATGATAATTGTCTTTCTCTGATTGACTTATTTCGCTTCGCATAATACCCTCTAGTTCCATCCATGTTGTTGCAAATGGCAAGATTTCATTTTTTTGATGGGTGAGTAGGATTCCATTGTGTATATATACCACATCTTATTTATCTATTCATCTGTTGATGGACATCTGGGCTTTTTCCATAGTTTGGCTATTGTGGACGTTGCTGCAAAAACATTGGGGTGCATGTGCCTCTTTGTGATCCAGTAATTACACTTCTGGGTTTTTATCCAAAGAAAATGAAAACACTAATTTAAAGAGATATATGCAAGCCTATGCCCATTGCAACATTACAATAGCCAAGATACAGAAACAACCTTAGTGTCCACTGATGGATGAATGGATAAAGAAGATGTCACACACACACACACACTGGAATATTACTAAGCTATTTTTAAAAATGAAATCTTGCCATTTACAACAAATGGATGGACCTAGAGGCTATTATGCTAAGTGAAATAAGTCAAACAGAGAAAGACAAATACCATATGATTTCACTTATATGTGGTATCTAAAACAAAACAAAAAGCACAAATACAGAGAACAAAATGATGGTTGTCAGTGGGAAGAGGAATTATGAGGTGGGCAAAATGGGTGAAAGAGGTGAAGACGAACAAACTTCCAGTTATAAAATAAGTAAATCATGAGGATGTTATGTTTAGCATGGTGACCGTAGTCAATAATATTGTAGACCATACTGGAAAGTTACCAAAAGAATAAATCCTGAAAGTTAACTTTGTACGGTGAGGGGTGGCAACCAGATTTATTGTGGTGATTATTTTGCAATATATACAAATATTGAATCATTATGTTGTACAACTGAAACCAGAATGACATTATATGTCAATTATACCTTAATTTTAGAAAATGTAAGATAATAAGGGGTGCCTGGGTGGCTCAGTAGGTTGAACATCCAACTCTTGATTGTGACTCAGGTCATGATCTCAAGGGTTGTGAGATTGAGCCCTGCATGGGCTTCCATGCTGGGTGTGTAGCCTGCTTAAGATTCTCCCTCTCTCTCTCTCTCTCTGTCTCCCCCACCCTCTCTAAATTTTTTTTTAATTAAGATAATAATAAATAAGAGGTGGAAAGAAACTATTTGAGGTGATGGATGGCTTAATGGCATACGTTGTGGTGATGATCTTATGGGTTTACACTTACCTCCATACTCATTAAGTTGTATACATCAAATATATACAGGTTGTTGTATGTCAAAAATAAAATGAAGTGAAATTAAATTTATTAAGACCATGGGGGGGGAACAAAAAGATTAATAGGTAGAGAGTTTCTTTTCTTGAGACCATAATAATGTTTCTATGAAACCAAATAAATTTTTTTAATTTTCAGAAATTGAGTGTAGAGCCCAGCTGTTTACTCTCAATAGTTTTTTAAAAAACATTACAGAGAACAAACCTGTGGAACTGTAATGTGATATAAATCACACTGTACATGAACAAGTCCAAATAATAGGAGCTTAAACATGAAGCAACTGGAAGTCCTCATGTGGAAACCTCCATGTAAAACAGGAATTTGTGCTGAATCACTTAGTAACCATAGTTTCAGAAGTACCTGAGGTGCTCATTAAAAATAAGGATTCCAAGGATAACCCCTGAATCCGAATTATCACTGGAGTCCACATTTTTATTAAATGAATACAGTAGTTCCTCTGTATGCCAGCTTTGAGAACTACAGTATTACATTGCATTAAAGTAAAACAAAATATAATCATAATAAAGTTACAAGAGCTTAAAATAAACATCAATAATAATAGTGATGAAATTAAGACATTAAGGGATGATACAGTCATATTTCTGTCACCCCCACCCACCCCCATCATTAGAGGCTGCCAGCTCAGGCAGCATAACTGCCTACTTCTCTGCCTCTTTCACCACTTATAGGACACCGTGACAACAATGAAGGCAGTGCTTTGCAAACTTAATGGGCATTGGGATCCCTGGAGAGCTCATTCACAAAGCAGATTCTATGGCCCCACCATATGCCATGTCAAATAAAAGTTTCTGGCATTGGGGCATCAAAAGCTGAATTATAGACAAACACCAAGGTTGATTCTGATTTGACTGTTTGGAGGACCAAACTCTCAGAAATCTTGTAATAAGTAAGATGTTGACCTTCAACTTATCTAGAGATCCTGGAGATTAGTGGAGGCTTTTAAGAAGGCAAAGATCAAGCAAGTGCAGTAATACTATCTATAGATCAATGACTCCCAAAGACATACCTCCAAACCTGTCATTTCCTAAATTCATATTCCAAGTGACTACTTGACATCTCCAAATGGATGTCAAATAGGCATAACTAACTTATCATGGACAAAATAGAGCTCTCATTTCCCCCCGCCTAGGATGCTCTTTTAAATCAAATCGCTGTAAACAGTAATTGCATCCGCCTATTTGCTGAAGCCAAAAACTAGGAGTCATTGTTCATTGCTCTCTCTCCATGAGCCGTCATGGCTGAGAGCTTCCTGTTCCTCATTAGCAAGTCCTTATTGCCTCTACATCCAAGAATATAACTCATTGTCTGGAATATACATATGTGTTTGTTTAATAAAATGAAATCAACTCTAATACCACACTCATCAAGGCTACTATTCTTTCTGCTACGTGCAGAATGAAACTGACATTAGGCTAATGAAAAGCATCTTAATTATTCTCCCTGTTTCCATTGCCACTCCCCCCAAAATCCATTGGCCATACAACACTCATAGGAATCTTTTAAAAGTTACAATGACATGCCTATTTAAAACAAGTATGACCATTTGTCCCACTTATCTAGAGTGGTCCCAGTTTATACCTATTATCCTGATGTATGAATTGAGAAAAACACCATTATTTCCTAAAAAAATATGCTGCTTTGGGGGGAAAAGTATGATCACTGTTTAAAACCTTCCATTGGTTACAAATTGTACTTAAAATCAAATGCAGTTATTGACTCTGAACTTTAATGTGCTATAACATAATCTGGCACTGACTACTCCTCGCTTTCATCTCCTGCACTATATACCTCTACCTCATTCAGCCCTAGTCACACTTGCTGGCTCTGTTTCTTCACCCCATAGCTTTTGCCCAAGAGTTTTCTTAGAATACTCTTCTTCCAGAGCTCCTTGTAATGAATCCTATCTTCTTATTCAAGTTCAGTTTTAATGTCACCAACTCAGATAGCCCCCACATCCAATCACTCAGTTGAAATTAAGCCCCCAGCTATTATCTATCATTGCTTTGCATTTATTGTAATCTATCTTGTAAAACATTCCCATAAGGTATTTTGTTTCCTCATTTACTTGTTTATTTACTTGTTTCTTCTACTATAATCTCATAAAAACAGAGAATTTATCAGTTTCATTCACAATTTTACTCCCAGAACCTAGAAAAGGGCCTGTTGCTAAGGAGGCCGTCAAGAAATGTTTGTTCAATGAATGAATGATGAGCGAATAGGACCCAATGGGTAAATTCTATCTTAGAAGCTAACTTAGAAGCTCAGGCAAATTCTGCCTTTCTAGTTGAATCACTAATCAAAATTTCTGAAGTACAATTTTAGGAAAAGTCAACGCTCAACTCTTTTCATTCTCTGTTCTTCTTGTTTTTATTTTGCCCAAATACTGCCAAACGTCACTCCCAATATTTTCTCAAATTAGGTGGATACTGAGAAGTTTCAAATCTATCTTGAATTTGGTGCCAATTTAATCTCCATCATTCTGCAACTTGGATTCGGAGCCTTTGTAGTGAAATCAGATGTGCCTCTGAAACTTTTTTTTTTTGAACTCTGAAAAGATAATTATAGTACCTGACTTTTATGAAGTATTACTGAAGCTATAATATGATTGTAATGGTGATAGGGCATGAAGGTAGAAGCCATTTTGTTAGCTTCACAGGACTCCTCAGGGAGTTTCTTCGATGCTAATCTATCTCCTTCCTCACGTGACAAGCTGGGTGCCATAATTATTCTTACCTTTGTTCCTTCCATCAGAGAATAGCATTTAGCACAGTTTCTGCCCCGGGCTTCTTTGTCCTTTAGTCCAAGTGGTACAAAGGTGCAACGTAGCATCCCCTTTTCACCATAGTTTCCAGTGTCATGGAAAAAGCGGGAAAACTCAGTGGTTCACAGCAAGGGGCCCAGGCTCCTCCACTGACTCTGTCACTTACAAGTTGTACCACCCTGGGATGTATCCCACATTCAAAAAGTGGGAATAATAAGAGTGCCTGCTTCATAAAGTATGAGGTTTACCTGAGACAATTAAACAGCACTTGGCAGAATCATTGGCATCCATTAAGTACACAATAAATACAATATTAGTTGCTTTTACTATTGGTATCTCTCTCATTATTGCTTTTGCACAGCCTCTGGCCTGCATACTTCGTGTAAATCATTGCAAGACTTAGGAGACAACAGGACCAACACAAACCAGATCCATGAGTTTGACTTGACAGGAGAGCACAAGGCAGCTCTTAGTTGGCTGGAGCACAGATGACAGGGAGCCAAGAGGGCAGACAGCTGCTCTGTGTTATGTGTAGAGGTCTGATATTAGTCCACAAAACACCTTCAAGAGTAAAACTAAAGGTTGTCTGAGGCATGTGCTTCTCTTTTGTCCCTGTCCAAGAAGAGACCCGATATGATTTTATAAGGTTTTATCTCCTTTAGAGGAAAAAAGAACCAATTAGGAATTGTCTTTGCTTATTAAAACATAATAGGTATAAATATGTATAAAAATTTGGAACTCATTTGCCTGTCTACTACCTTTCCCCACCTTTCTTCCCATAATCATCAAACCAGTATTACTTGAACATCGAACTTTCACCTTCATTTAAATGAGATTGTTGAAGAACTAAGTTTGGCTCCATCTGGCTTTCCTAAATCCCTCTTGTATTTCCTTTGAAATATATGCCATCAGCGGTCAAATAAATTCCTCCCGAAACCATATGGTAATGCAGGCATATGGTAAAGGAACTTTTGAGTTTTTATCTGCCAAGCCTGACCTCAAACTTCAAGGTAACAGATTGCTATGTAATTTTTAATTAACTCTTCATCATTACAAGGATTTGTTATTCAATAAAAATGTGGTTGACAGCATACTGTGCAATAGTCTCATTATGTTTTTAATATAAGTATAGTTTTCCTTTGTAGTGGTTTACCAAAATGAAATTGGTACTGTTTCACTTTTTTATTTATTTACTTATTTTTAATTTATCTGACAGAGAGAGAGAGCACAAGCAGTGGGGGAGGACAGAGGAAGAAGCAGGCTACCTGCTGAGCAGGGAGTTCACCACTCTGCTGGCGGGGGGGGGGGGCGGCGTTCATTCCGGGACCCCAAGATCAAGACCTGAGCCGAAGGTGGACGATTAACCGCTTAACCCACTGAGCCACCCAGGTGCCCATGTTTCACTTTTTTTAACTATTGGGCTTGATAAGAACTGCTCAGTGCATTCATTGTGCATCATATTTTAAAATATAAAAATGTATAAAAGCTACCTGCAGAATGAAACTGACAAAAATAAAATTTTCTGATATTGCCATCCTCTGTTTTTCCCTCTTCAGGGGAAAACATGATCCTATTTATTGCAGCTTTGACAATATTTGTGTCATTCCATCATGTTATTCCATTATCACAACTCAGCAGACTCAGTGGAATTTGAGACCAATTTGTTGAAATGCATTTTTTTCTCTTTTGCTATTTTAAACCAAATGTAGATATGTCAGAGAAGTACAGAATTGACATTTATTAAATTATATAATGCTAGAACAAAATAGTATGCCCTATATAATTTTCTTGCATAAAACTAATTTTAAAATGAGCAGTTTGCAGTGGATACTTTTCATCCATTGAATATAATGTCTGTTGAGTATAATGTCTGGAAATAGATGGGAAGCTTGTTTCATTAGGGCTATGTTTTACAATGACAGTTCACTCAGGATTATATTTTTTAAATAGAAGATTAAAAAAATAATAATTAAATTTGTAAAGAGTTTTATAATTTTCCAAAAACCTTTGTCTGTATTATCTAATTTTATCTTTAAGCTTATAACAAACCCGGGAAGCTGGTAAGGCAGTTGCGATGATTCTGCCTGTTCTGTAGAATTTATGGAATCGTGAAAAATAGAGCTGTTGCTCAGGGAAGTAACCAGATTATCTGCTTTGTGAATGTAGATTGCCTGCCATTTAATAAGAAAAAAATATCTGGTTGGTCAGGTTTGAATCCTACTTAGGAATTAAATATGTGATAAAGATGGTACTTCACATCAGTGGGAAACACGTGGTCATTTCAACACCAGTTGGCTTTCATTTGGAAAAAAATAAAGTTAAATGAACTGTACTACAAAATTCACCAAAGTATTATTGTATTTAAAGTAGTTAAAGTAAAAGGCGAAAGGTTTAGAGCAAAACAGAGAAGGATATTTGTATTATCTTGACTTAGGGATGGTGTCCTTGAACAAGATACATACCCCAGGGAAAATAGTGGAAAGTTTAATTCTGCAAAAGATATGAAGATCTCGTATGATAAAAATACATCAAAAAAGACAAGTTACACCCCAGAGGAACAATATTTGTGCAGCACACTAATAAGTTGGAGGTGTGGAAGCAACACCAAGCTACAACGGACATTCAAAAAGTAAAGTTTCAAGCCAGATGGAAAAGTTTAATGGAGATATCTCAAAACCAGTTATACAACCCTCAATCCCCTAACCCAAACATAAAGGGATCTGGGGGATGAGGAGGGAAGGGCCCGAAGGAGTGTTTGTAAAGCAGATATCTGAGGTGAGCTATTGGAAGGCTGAAACATCTCTTCCTATTTCCCTCAGGGACAAAATGCATATTTCAGGACCAGTGAGAAGATAATGAATCAAGGGGGAGGCTGCTAAGTGTCTGCTGCATTTAAAGGTGACAGGTGTGCCTGATTCTCACCGGAGACATGTCAAGTTTGAGAAACAGGCTTGTGATCTGTCACAGAAGTCACTGTTGCATTAGGATTCATTTGTTGTCCCAGAATGTGTCAGGACAGTGTGTCAGGATCCATGAGTGATCAGAATCCAGGTCCTATTCTGGAAATAGGCAGAGTGATGCTGCTTCAGGACCCATCCAGAAAGGCTGAATGAACTGCAGCAGAGAGGTATTAGAGCTGACTGGCATTCACACAGGTCAGAGCATAGAGATCCCAACAGGATCTATGCAAGCCCCATGTGAGAGTCTGTTTTAAATATCTGCCAGGCAGTGAAAACTCCACTTCATCTTATTGCAGTATCCATCAATTAGGACTTTTTGCACCCCCTTCCTTAACACCCTTTCTCCTCTCCCCAAAACCCAAACCCCACATAGGCCAGAAACTAAATTTAGCAAAGCTGGGAGAAGAACAAAGCTGGGAGAGTAAAAGGATGAAAAAGCCAGCCACATCATTCTTTCCTAACCGGAGGCTCCCTCTACAGTTCAAACGGAGACAGATGAGATTCAATTTTAAGCCAATTTTGGAGTTTTGCTTATCAAATGAGAAAGTGAACTTCCTAAATCTGTACTATTTGCATGCAATCTGTATATGTTTTTATTTTCTAAATCTCTACTATTTTTATACTGTTTGTTCTAAGTCTATGCTATTTGTATTACCTAAAAGCAACTAGAAATGAAGTTACACATTTTTTTAACCTGGGGCAGAAGAAGAACAAGTTTCATTAAACAAATGCAAAGAAAAAGCAAGAGAGAAAATGGTTACTTTAAAACCCCAGAGTCCTGTTTATTCAATATACTGGTTACAGTTATAGCATATGTAAGAGACAAAAATGCAAAAATCTGCAATTCTTAAAGATTGCCTGGAGAGTCAGGCTACTCATTAAGAAATACAAACGGCCAGTGGAGTTATGAAACCATGCTCAACCCAACAAGTAACCTAGGAAATTGCATCTTAAAACGAAGTAACATTTGTTTGGTTTATTAGATTAGCAAAAAATTACTCGAACTGGCAATATACAATGGTCCTTAAATTGTACAGAAACAAATGTTTTCATGTACTATTTATAGGAATGCAAATTGATCTAGCCCAGTTTAGAAGAGAATTTAGCAGAAACTATCTGATTTTAAGTGGATATATCATCAGAACCAGCAATTCCCCTGTTACGGATTCCTTTTGGAGAAATCTTTGTACATGTGTACCTAGAGATATTTGGTCATTCAACCAGTGTTAACAGAGTATCCGTTCTATCTAAGGTCTGTGCTAGAAACTGGTAACATGTATCAAAGAATAAAAGACAAACACAAAATAAAGAACTCTTGTCCTCATTGAACTTACTTTCTAGTGTGGAGATAAATAAAATAAGTGTAATTTTTTTATTTTTTATTTTTTTAAAGATTTTTTTATTTGAGAGAGTGAGCATGAGAATGGGGAGGGTCACAGGGAGAAGCAGACTCCCCGCTGACCAGGGAGCCCGATGCAGGACTTGATCCCAGGACTTCGGGATCACGACCTGAGCCGAAGGCAGTCACTTAACCAACTGAGCCACCCAGGTGCCCTAAGTGTAATTTTTTTAAAAAGGTGAGTGATATACCAATTTACAGGAGAATTGTTATGGGAGAAATATAGTGCAAGCTAATGAGCATCTAGCATGGTTGCATGGGAGGAGCAAATATTAATTGGGATAGTGAGGGTATGCCTGTGGAAGAAGTGAGTGGGGAACAATGTGGTAATCTAGAAAAAAAGAGATTTTTTGGGATGCGTGGCAAGTAAATAAATAAAAATCTTTTTTAAAAAAATATTTCTTAGTAAAGTAATATCTAACACAAAGACTGTAAGGCAGGAGTAAGGTTGGAGCGTTTGAAAAATAGAAGTACATTTTGGAATCCAGAGTACAAAAGGAGCTGGGCTTCGGTGGAAAGAGGGAGAACAGTAGATACTGGAAGTAAGAAAGAATATTAGGTATAGATCCTCAAAGGTGGCTCAATACAGTGGCTGGGGGGTGGGTGAAGGTCTTCTAGTTTTCTTCTGATTGCTTTAATATCTCAGCTAGGGAAAGGAGTGAAAGACAGAAGAAGGAGTGAAATAGTCACCTGGGAGACCTGGAGAGTGATTGAGTAAGAGACACATTATCAGAGCCAGGCAGCCCGAAAGGTCTGCTTGAGGTTTGACTTCATGAATTTCAAGTGAGGCTGTTCAGTCTGGTTGTAGTCCCTCCCCAGACGTGTTCAGCTGCACAGATACAGGCAGAGAATAGGTAGAGATTTGGAGTTACCCACAGTTAGTCTTTGCCAAGTGGATAAGGTGAACTGAGGAAGCACAAGGGAGATGAGAGTGAGGATGTATGCAGAAGAAATTATTTTAATGAGTGACTTTGGAGTGAAAATAGGGCAAGGGGGAAAGAGCAGACTTCAGGTGACCATGATGGAAGGATTGCAGGTCCCCATGGGGTCCACAGAAGTGTTGACCTTGGGGTAAGATAGGGAGTTAGCTGGAACGTAGAAAGCATACTAGGAAGTAGAATGTTCTTTACCACATTATTCTCAATAGTAAAAATATGTGTATACTTATATGTTACCCGTAGGGGACAGGGCAGTAAATTGGAATACATCCATAATTTAAGATGTAGATAATAATCATATAGTCAGACTGCATATGCTGAAGTAGGGAAAAAACAAAACAAGGAATAGCACAACACAAAGGGTGGAATCCCATTTATGTGAAAACACGCATAGTTAAAAAGGGCACATATGTATAAAAATGGATGTCATATATCAAATCATCACAATGTATACTTTAAATATCTCAGAAATTTATTTGTTGAGTATACGTCAATGAAGCTGAAATATATGCATACACACACACACACACACACATACGCACACACACACACACAAAAGAAAGGATACCAAATGATATGAAAGGCTTTACACCAAACTGGTATGTGGGGAGCAGAGTGAAGAACATCCAAATTGAAAGCTCCATGAGAGGGACTCTGTCTCCATTTCCTTACCAGGACAACCATCGTTAGGTGCTGTACTTGTCAAGTATGTGGAAGCTCAGTAGTTATTGCCCAATAAATGAATTAATAATGGTTTTTGCCTTACACTGTATATTTCTCTTTAGTTAGAAATTCAAGGGGCACCTGGGTGGCTCAGTCATTAAGCGTCTGCCTTCAGCTCAGGTCATGATCCCAAGGTCCTGGGATCAAGCCCTGCATTGGGCTCCCTGCTCTGTAGGAAGTCTGCTGCTCCCTCTCCCACTCCCCCTGCTTATGTTCCCTCTCTTGCTTTCTCTCGCTGTCAAATAAATAAATAAAATCTTCAAAAAAAAAAAAAAAAAGGAATTTAAGACACTGTATTTGTGTACTACTCATGCAATTAAAATCTACCAACCATGAGTGCCTGGGTGGCTCAGTCAGTTGAGCATTTGGCTCCTGATTTCGACTCAGGTATTGTCTCAGGGTTGTGGGATCAAGCCCTGTGTTGGGCTCCACACTCAGCACAGAGTCTGCTTGTCCCTCTCCCTCTGTTCCTCCCCCTGCTTTCTCTCTTTCTCTCAAAGAAATGAAATCTTTTAAAAATAAAATAAAATAAACCAACCTATTAGCCAGCCACCTAACAAATAACTAAGAAAAAAAAAATCTCCCTAAAACTCTAGGAACAAGCATTTCTTTTAAGTAATTGCTATACCCAGTGTGGGACTCGAACTCATGATACTAAGATCAAGAGTATTATACTCTACCAACTGGCTGGCCAGGTGCCCCTAGGAATAAGCATTTGGATTAAGAAAGCCTTCCAATACAAATGTAGTGATCCAAAGGGGTACATGCACCCTGATGTTTATAGCAGCAATGTCCACAATAGCCAAACTATGGAAAGAGCCAAGAAGTCCATTGGCAGATGAATGGATAAAGAAGTTGTGGTATATATATACAATGGAATATTATGCAGCCATCAAAAGGAATGAGATCTTGCCATTTGCAACGACGTGGATAGAACTGGAGGGTATTATGCTGAGCAAAGTAAGTCAATCAGAGAAAGACATGTATCATATGACCTCACTGATATGAGGAATTCTTAATCTCAGGAAACAAACTGAGGGTTGCT
>NW_028017466.1:0-718 GCF_054177405.1 Leptonychotes weddellii
CTCCAGCAACCCTCAGTTTGTTTCCTGAGATTAAGAATTCCTCATATCAGTGAGGTCATATGATACAGGTCCTTCTCTGATTGACTTATTTTGCTCAGCCTAACACCCTCCAGTTCCATCCACATCGTTGTAAATGGCAAGATCTCATTCCTTTTGATGGCTGCATAATATTCCACTGTATATATATATACACCACATCTTCTTTATCCATTCATCTGTTGATGGACATCTTGGCTCTTTCCAGAGTTTGGCTATTGTGGACATTGCTGCTATAAACATTAGCCCATTTTCTACTCCTCACAGACAGATAATTTCTTTTGTTGTTGGTTTTGACTAAATGAGTAGATATCAAAAAGGATAACATTGAATTACATTTTAACAAGGTTTCTTCTAATTTTTGACAGGTTTATTGAGCATGTCACTATAACAAGCCATGGATCTCTACCAGAAGTATTAGTTTGAACATCCTGCAGTTAATTTATAACTCTTTTTCTGCCTTGAAACAAAAGTTCTCCAAAGAAAAACTCTTGCTAAGAAATCTCTAATCATGAAATGATCTCACCACATCCAAAATCCTTACCCATTATTCCAGACCTGTTGCTGTATCAGTTCAAACTTTTCTTAATGGCTTATTTGTCATATTTCTGTGTGAACTCTACACACTGTTCAAATTTCCCAAATATATATCCTGCCTTCTCTGTTTTTCCCCACATCACAA
>NW_028017467.1:0-718 GCF_054177405.1 Leptonychotes weddellii
CATCATGGGATCATGGGGGCTCCACCCTCATGACCTCATTAACCCTAATCTAACCTCCCAAAGTCCTCACCTCCAAATACCATCACACTGGGGTTTCCTAACATATGGGGTTTCAACATATGACACAAACATTCAAAGCATAGCACCATCATATTCTCAGTGTTAATTCCTTTTGTTGTCCTACTTACATAGAGTCTGCTCCATCCACTTGGAATGTTCCTGCTTCTTATTTTTTTTTTAAGAATTTATTTATTTATTTATTTATTTGACAGAGAGAGACACAGCGAGGGAGGGAACACAAGCAGGGGGAGTGGGAGAGGGAAAAGCAGACTCCTCGCTGAGCAGGGAGCCCGATGCGGGGCTCAATCCCAGGACCCTGGATCGTGACCAAGCCGAAGGCAGACGCTTAACGACTCAGCCACCCAGGCGCCCCTTGTTCCTGCTTCTTAAACACCAGCGTGCGCCTCACCTGTTGCTCGTGACTGTGCCTCTGCATCTCCCCATCTCTGCCTTTTAAGCTCTCACCTATCTTTCCCTGCCCATTTCTAATGCCACTGTTTCTTTACCGGTCTCTTGTGCTCTGTCCCTCCTCTGAACCTCAGTCATCCTTTGCAGTTTATTCCTTGTGGATGATCAACATGATGGCCTTCCTCCCTTCACTAAATGGCAAGCTCTGTGACGGCAGGGGTTGGATCTGGGTCGCCATTATATCCCTCAC
>NW_028017468.1:0-718 GCF_054177405.1 Leptonychotes weddellii
CGGGAAGCAAATCCAGAGACAGTAAGTGAGCCCTTTTCTAAGAAATGCTCCACGGACAATGCTTTTGATAGCAGAAGGACGATATTTATGGGGAAGCACAAATGTGAAGAACTCTAAATCCGAAGTTAAGAAAATGAGTCAAAATGTCTGCATTGATGGATGGATAGATGGATAGCTGTGTAGTAAGCACGTGTAAAAAAAATATATGTGTATTAATGGGAAACCAGGTTGATCGATTTAAGTTCCCTCTAAAATTCTTGCAAATTCACTGTATGTTAACAATTTTCACAATAAAATTTTGGGGGAAAATGATGCAGAAATCAGGTTCTGGGCATGAGGAAGTTGTAGAACTATCTTAACCAACTAATTATGTTTGTGTTTTCCATTGTAGATATCAAAGAGTGATCTGTTAAAGAAATCTTGTTCCGAGGGCGCCTGGCTGGCTCAGGCAGTGGAGCCTGGGACTCTTAATCTTGGGGTTGTGAGTTCAAGCCCCATGTTGGGTGTAGAGATTACTTAAGAAAATAAAATCGTAAAAAATATTTTTTTCTAAATAAATCTAAAAGAGCTCTTTTAGTAAATATATGCTAAATATTATGTTTTTCTTTCTTTGTGGTAAATGGAGCAGCAATGCCGTGTTTTATAATACAAGGCATCTTGGGCGCCTGGGTGGTTCAGTCGTTAAGCGTCTGCCTTCGGCTCAGGTCATGATCCCAGG
>NW_028017469.1:0-718 GCF_054177405.1 Leptonychotes weddellii
TCCTTGAAAATATAAGGTCCTAAAATTGATTCTAAAGAAACTATATACTAGAAATTATCAAAACCCATTGATAAAATGGAAAAATGTCTCCAAGCAACAGAGCCCCAGATGGTTTTATGAATGACTTCTAGGAAATCTTATTTTAAATACCATTTCTATGTTATTTAAACTAGACATTTAAACTAGCATAGGAAAAGATGTAATTTGTAATACAAAAATGCAATGCATTTTATAATACCGAAGACTAACTAGGCACTTACAGATAGGAAAGTCTTAAATAAAATATTCGTAAGTTAAATTCAGCAGTGTATTAAAAGAATTGTGCATCTTGATCAAGTAGTGTTGATTCCAGGAAGAATGATTAAGAAATCTGTGTTGAATCAAGCATTCTGTAATACATCAGATGGTGAAAGGAAAAAAGCATATGATCATCTCAATATATGCCAAAAATGCATTAATTAAAGTACAGCATCTATTTCCAATAATGATAACAATGACAATGGTGATGACAATGATGAAGATAAATACATTAGTAAGCAAAGAAGAGAAGGGCCAAGGATACTTTCTTTTTTAATCAGAAGCCACAAGCAGCAAACTTAATGGTAAAACATTAAACATTGGGAGTGTTTCAATTAAATGAGATGCTCACTGTAATTGCTATTAATCAAAATGTTTCTGAAGTCTCAGAACAATGCCATTAGTGAAGAAAAGGAAAAAA
>NW_028017470.1:0-718 GCF_054177405.1 Leptonychotes weddellii
CAGTTTGTTTTTCAGAGTCCATCTTCTCTCATGGTTCGTCCACCCCTCCGATTTCCCCCGCTTCATTCCTCCCCTCCCGCTACCTTCTTCTTCTTTTTTTTTCTTAACATATCTTGCATTATTTGTCTCAGAGGTACAGATCTGAGACTCAACAGTCCTGCACAATTCACAGCGCTTAACAGAGCACGTACCCTCCCCACATAGTTAGAGGACGGCTGTGGAGATGAACCCAGGGACAGGAAGTGACAAGCACAGCGGAAAACGTGTGTGAAGACAGAAGTGTGAGCAGGCTGCAAATAGAAAACCACTTGACTGCAGAAGCAAGAAGAGCAGCCAGCCGGAGAAGGGAAAGTATGAAGGAATGTGAGCAATGTTTCACCAAGAAAAGAACTCAGGGAAGGACTCAGAGAAGCAGAGTTATAATAATATGTAGAGGAGATAGCAAAGCCTTAGTAGAAATGATTGTTATTTGATGCTGAGTCAGAGGGCAGAGTCTAATGTCTCCTGAGGCATCCATTAATAGGATGATAGGCAGAAAATGACAGTAAGTGATGGAAGCAGTAAATGATGACACCTAATCATCCCCATGCAGAGACCTGGCTTGCTCAAGGATTTCTGGCTTAAATCTAGTTTGCATGAATTTGGTATGTCTTAAACTTGCTATAACTTTTGATGTTTAATATGTTGTGATGATTATAAACACATTTATATAGGATAT
>NW_028017471.1:0-718 GCF_054177405.1 Leptonychotes weddellii
TTGGCAATGATAATGAGGTAATGGTCTTTTCTAGACTTTTGTATTTCTAAATATCTTTGCCTGTTATGGAGACAATATTTTGTGCCTCTGAATAAAAATTGGCACCACTAAGGAAAAGAAGGGCTTCTTCTAGAGGCTAGAAAAAATCTTGGGCGGTGAGGTGGGTGTGGAGGGGGGTGGGCACATGGAAAGACCAGGGTATATGGTAAGAAGGAAGATGCCCACTCTTTGGGCTCTAATGGAGCCTCAAGGAGGCAGTGAGGCCCCAGGGAGTAACTGAGCACTAGGTGGCACCACTGAGAGCCTCATAGGCTTCTTGTGCCCAGCCCATCCCTCAGAAATACAGACAGATTCCTGGGACTCCCAGCCATGGCACAAGTGGGCTGGAGCCAGCTCACCATCTGTAGGATCCCTAAATCCTTTCTCCACCTTGTTATTCTAGTTGGGCCCTCAATAGATTGAATGATGTCACTCAGATGGTGAGGGACTTTCTTTACTCAGTCTACTGATTTAAGTCTCCTGATCTCTTCCAGAAACACCAGAAATAATGTTCTACCAGCTGTCAGGGCATCCCTCTGTCCATTCAAGTTGACACATAAAACTAACCATCACAATGTGCCTCTCTTGGCTTCCATCCATGGGTACCAGCTATTATTCCCCAGGGCCTGTGGGACACAGCAACAGGGATGAGGGGCCTCAGTGGAGATCTCTGTGGACC
>NW_028017472.1:0-718 GCF_054177405.1 Leptonychotes weddellii
GTCTTAAAATATGACTATATTTAACTTCTTCAAGTGGACCAGAAAGGTAGGGAACCTATTTTAAATGTGAATAAGAATGCAGTGTGTTTAAAGAGCTGTAATCTGTACAGTGAGGGTGCTGGTTGTAAAAGGCAAGTGGTTGAGAGACAAGGGTGGGCAGACAGGTAAGGGCCAAATAAAGTAAGGGTTTGAAATACACCTTGTTAAGGTGTATTGGGAGCCACTCTAAAACCTATAGATACACCCTATATGGTCTGGTTCAGTGATTTTTCAGCCAGTGTTTAATGGACAGTTTAACATGTAAGTGAATATTTCACATTCTACCAGTGGCTTGAGTAATGGAGTTTTAAATGATTCATTTAGTGTTTTGGTTTTTCTAACTGTGAATAAAAATAAACAATTATTATGATAGTTTTTTTTTTAATTTTACAGTATATGTTATTTATACTTTATATATTCGATCCCTTTCTGTGCAATTGTAGTTTGTTACAGCAAATTTTCCTTATAATTTTGAAGTAATGCTTCAATAGAAAAATGTTTTATTACAGTCACTCTTGACCATTGTTATTTTCACTTAAGGTGTGCTATACCTTATGTGTTGTCTTTTGACTTTTAAATTCTTCACTTTGAAGCCTGGAAAGGGTGTAATTAAAAGAGTAATCAGTATGTGTGATAGCATGATTAATTTCCATTTCTTTTTGAGGTTTTAATTGACTCC
>NW_028017473.1:0-718 GCF_054177405.1 Leptonychotes weddellii
CCCAGCTTCCCTTGTTTCCTTTTCTCACCCCCGCCTACTGTTTGGCAACAAACACTCTGCGTGCTGTCACTATAACACATTTCCACTTTCTAGAATTTTTTATAAACAGAATCCTGCCATTTGCACTCACCTGGGCTTCTTTTCCTCAAAATCATGGTTTTGACCTCATCCATGTAGTTGTGTGTCAGTGGTTCTCCCTTCCTGTGGCTGAGCAGGTCCGAGTATGGATGGACCACAGCTCGTCGATCCGTTCAGCTGTGGATGGACGTTCCTTTATTTCCAGTTTGGCTCATTACAAATAAAGCTGCCATGCACATGTGAGGATGTGGTTTTATTTAGGCATTTGCTTTCATTTTCCTTGGGTGAGAATCTAGGAGTGAATTGGCTGGGTCACACGGATGTGTGCGACTGTCTAAGCAGCCGCCATATTGTTTTCTGGAATCCTACCATCTCTCACGATCATCAGCAGGGCACGAGAGTTCTGGTCGGCCCACACCCTGGGCAGCACTCTGTATCATGGGTCTGAAATGTTGGCCATTCTAATAGGTGTGCGGTGGTATTTTTAAACACCCCAAAGGGGTATAACTTAGGTACCACACATTGACTTGTTGAAGCCTACAATTCAATGATTTTTAGTCAATTCCATCACCACACCATCACCACAATCCAATTTTGGAGCATTTGATCTATATCTGTGGTCTGCTTTTGCATATTTTCG
>NW_028017474.1:0-718 GCF_054177405.1 Leptonychotes weddellii
GGTCTGTTAGAAGAAACTGTATCCCAAAATTTTAAAGAGAGTACAACTTATATATATACAAAAAATAAGGTTAACTACAATGAAGGGATAGAATATGACTCTAAAAATGAAAATTTAAAAAGATTTTTTAAAAAGGGATTGATAAGATATTGGCTGAAAAAGGGAAAAAGAAAAATTTTTTTAAATTAGAAAAAGAAAAAAATAAAGAAAATTTTAAAAATTAACTTTAAAAGACTAAAGAATCATGGGGAAAAAAGCCATGAATTCTATGCGTTGTATTCCCCTAGTGCTGGACTTCTGCCATTTTCATTGATCGGTAAACTTGGTCTTGGCTGGCTGTTCTTGGTGATCTTCTCAGGGAGGGGCTTGTTGCAGTGATTCTCAAATGTCTTTGCCTGAGGCGAAATTGCCCCACCTTTGCCGGGAGGCGGGCTAGGTAATCTGCTTGGGTTTGCTCTCAGGAGCTTTTGTTCCCTGAAAGCTTTGGAGGATGAGAAAGAAAATGGCAGCCTCCCAATCTCCACCCCAGAGGAGCCGAGAACTCAGGCCCAACTCCTCAGTGAGCCCCCAGAGAAAAGCAGTCAGTCACTCCCGTCTCCCCGGTCTCTGGCCGCACTCCATGCTCACCCAGCCCGTGACTGAGCATTTCTATCTCTGGCACACAACCCCATTTGGAGTCTCAAAACCCAACAGATTCCTATGGTGCACTCCCGTGCCA
>NW_028017475.1:0-718 GCF_054177405.1 Leptonychotes weddellii
AAAAAAAAAGGTGGCAGGGGTGGAATATAATCTCTCACGTGGACAAATAGGGTGATCCACTTGGTGTTTTGTGATTGAGTTTAAGTTTCATAGTGTTGCAGTTTGAAAATATGCACAGTGTGATCTCAATCTTTTTGTACTTGTTGAGGACTGACTTGTGACCCAGTATGGGATCTATTCTGGATAATGTTCCATGTGCACTGAAAGAGAATGTGTATTCTGCTATTTTAGGATGAAATGTTCTGAATATAACACGGACTCTATTAAGTCCATCTGGTCCAGTGTGTCATTCAAAGCCACTGTTTCCTTATTGATTTTCTGTTAGATGATTTGTACATTACTGTGAGTGGGGTGTTAGAGTCCCCCACTATTATTGTATTATTAGCAATGAGTTTCTTTATGTTTATTGTTAATTGATTTATATATTTGGTTGCTAGCAAGTTGGGGGCATAAATATTTATAATTCTTAGACCTTCTTTTTGGATAGACACTTTTATTATGATATAGTGTCCTTCTTCATCTCTTATTACAATCTTTTGTTTAAAATCTAGTTTGTCTGTGGCTAACAGACCCATGAAAAAGTCCTCAGCGGGCGCCTGGGTGGCTCGGTCGTTAGGCGTCTGCCTTCGGCTCAGGTCATGATCCCAGGGTCCTGGGATCGAGTCCCACATCGGGCTCCCTGCTCAGCGGGAAGCTTGCTTCTCCCTCTCCCACTCCC
>NW_028017476.1:0-11288 GCF_054177405.1 Leptonychotes weddellii
TCTGTTGGCGATCCCATCTATGTGCATCGCTTCCAAGACCATCTGTATGTCAATGACTCCTAAATCTCTATTTTTGCCTGAGACATCTCAGTTGAACTTCAGACTCATAGAGCCAAATCCCTACTGATTATCTCCACTAGGGCATCACAGTTACAACACCACCAACTCAGAAAGGAGTATAATCTTGGCAATCAGAGAGAATTGTATTTCTTGGTCATCAGTTTCCTAAGCAAGCCACCCAGGTTCCCCCAATGTAAAATCAGCGCTGTTTTTGTTTGTTTTTAAAGATTTTATTTATCTATTTGAGAGAGAGAGAATGATCGAGAGAGAAGAAGCAGGGGAAGGGCAGAGGGAGAGGGAGAAGCAGACTGCCAGCTGAGCAGGAAGCCCGCCATGGGGCTCAATCCCAGGACTCCAGGATCATGACCTGAGCCAAAGGCAGATGCTTAACCAACAGAGCCACCCAGGCGCCCCAAAATCAGCATTGTTTTAAGGATCCAATTAGATGGTACTATAAAGTGTAATGCTGGCTGATGTCTGTCATATGTAAGCCACATATTCACACATACTTGATGCTTATTGATGAATGAATGGAAATGGAGATTCAGTGAGGCATCATTACTCTACTAAGGTCACATATAATCATATCAGACAGACATTGGTATGCAATGAAAGAAACATGGAAAAAACACACACTTCCATTTTCTTGTTGAAAGAAGAGCTGGAATGTTGAATGGAATGACAGATCTTAGGAAGAACTAAAAAGAGTATGCCCCCTCTGCACAGCAGTTTTCCAAAGCAACTAAGGTCTGTGACACTTCATCTAGTACGTTGGCTTGGGAAAGCCCAGACATTCATGGTTGAATTGTGAACCTGACCGAGAACTGTTAAAATGGCAGCTGGCAGGAATGGAGAGGGGATGAGGCCAGTGGGTTTGTCTTCGCCCAAGACACCTGCCATCTGCGAATATAGTCCTCGTCGACAGCAGATGTAGACTAAATGTGGCTTTTAACGGGGAGAAAAAGCTCAGAAATACAACTGGAACTTCAGACCTGGAAATGTCCCAAAGTCAGAACTTCGAACATGTCACCCAGATGAAAGCGTTTAAATAAAATTTCCCCTAAAATGTTTCCCTGTAAAGGATCTTTAAGTATGATATTTTCAAGGACTTTTAGCCACCTTTCAAAAGCAGCAGAAAACAGAAATGTGGTAGGGTAGAGAAACTGCTCTGTCTAGATTGTGGTGATGGTTTACACAAGCGTATATGATTACAAACACTCACCAGACTGTGCAGCTAAATGGGTAAATTTTACTGTTAGTAAATAATATCTCAAAAGCAGCAGAGGGGTGGAGAAAAAACCAAAGGAGATAAACTATTGTAACCTACCCGAACAACTGGCCAGGAAATAATGAGAGCAAACATCTGGGGTCCGAGGTCGTGGAAGGCTGGATGTGATACGGAATGTGATAATGGAAGAAGCTGACTCACCCTGAAAATATATATATACTCGAAAAATGAAATTCCAGTATGTGCGACAAATTCTAGTAAGGTCTTAAAGAACCAATTGGCTGGAGACAGGGGCAGCGGCCAACATCTCAGAGAAGCTGGGGGATTTCTTATTTCCTAGAGAGTTGATCTAGACCTTTTGGCATAATGAATATGTGAATGAATGTATTCACGTAGGAAAGTAAAATGGAAATCTGGGGAAATTTTGCTAACTCTAACAGGCTCTGAGTCTGAGAGGGAGACCTCTCAGAGGGCCAGAGGCAGGACCTGCGTCCTCTTTCCAACATGAGGACAACGACCACAATTCCAGAAGAAATTGGCCCATTAAGACAATAGGTATGACGCATCAGTGAAATACGTTTGTATTCTGGGAACACCAGATATCAGACCTATTTGGGTTCAGTGTGCTCCTTTGGATCATGGATCCCCCACAGCCAAAGAAGCCATGAAAACAGTTGCAGCCCCTGTATCAATAAAGGACATGGTACAGAGCAGGGGCTCCAGACACCAGAGAGGGTCTGACTGGCTGCAGAATGGGGCAGGGTAAACAGTGGGAGAATCTACAGAGAGAAACCAATGTCATATGGATATAGATCATCCCTGGAAAGGGCAGAAATGGAGGGAAGAAAATGGAGACGTTGCGGAAAAAAATTATGACTGCACAGGTCTCGCTTGAGTTCACCTCCAGACAGGATCGAGATTAGATGGTGACTCATGTGAACTAAACTCACAAGAAACTAATGTATAAATCAAAATCGCAATTCATGCATTTAGAAGGAAAATACCCTTTGCTAAGTAACCAAAATACTGGAATCCAATATTTAGAGCTCCCACTTCCAGACACCAGCAAACCTGAATGATTTACCACAGCATTGTTTGGATGAGTATATAAAGTGGGAAATGGGGAACCTTGAAGGATGACTCCTAGAAGCCTTAGAAAATCCTGAGAAACTGTACCTGTCCCATAAGAGTTCAACTCTCCAGGGACCTAAATGCTCATTTCCTTCACATTCAGTGTCTCAGTCATCTGGATGTAAGAGATGAATGATGACAAATTTTGGTCCTTTGGTGTCCTTTTTTCAGCTTCATGCAGGATCGCTTGTTAAATGCACTACACACCGTGCTAAACACTTTACAGATATCACCTCATTAATCAGCACACAACCCCAGAGACATATCAATTATCTTAATTTAATTGATGAAGAAACAGATTCCCATAGAGGATAAGTGGTTACACGAAGTCACCGGAGGCTGGCAGGGATTTGAATTTAGAGCTGTATTCCTGAGGCCGTGCTCCTAAGCACCATGCTATGGTCTCTTCAGGAAGGAACTGATTCATCAGGCCTTGCAAGGCCAGGCTGCCAAAGCCTCCCCTCCTTTTTTATCCCTAGATCACTCAGCTGCCCATTGACAGAATATCTTTCCAGTTTCTTCTACAAATAGACAATCATAAGCTTTGTTATGGGATTACTATTTTAACTCTCAAAGAGGAATCATATGTTTAAGATTTTGGAGGGAAATAATGAGGAATAAAAAAGAAAACATGGCCCCGAGTGACCAGCAACAATTTCATCCACTTCAAGGACACCGAAGCTGAAGGTCAGGGTGGTTTCCTGCAGTCAGCAAAGCCCATGGGGCAAGTTCCAGGGTCGAAGTTTTGAAATGCTTCCCTCTTTTTTGTGACTGAGACTGAACATGAAGCTTTTACTGGATCCAATGAATTCTTCTTGGGCAGGAATGACAGTATCTAACTGGGCAGAGCAGATAGATGCACAAGGACGGAGCATGCCTGTCTCTGGGTCTAAGAAGCATACTGAATTGGATAAGAGTCAACTGCAACAAGATTAACAACTGCAACAGGATTACACGGTCCAGCCCTAGAGAGGCAGCAAGACATAAAGAGCAAGCAGGATCTTTCCTAGTATCGGCATTTCCCCTCTGCAAGCTCACAGCTTGGAACCACCTCCTCTCTGCCATGTCCGGTTATCACTCCATCAGCTCTGCGTCTTGCAAGCGACTTTATCTAATTATATTTTTCACCTCTTCATTAATTCAAAGATCATCTGCCTAATGTGTCCCAGATTCTAGAGAAAGATAAGTAAACGAAAATGGAACTTACAGTCTGTCCACTGATGTCACTTTCCTCAATCACTTTTTTCTGTGGCTCCTTGTGGTTATTTCAGGAGGCTTAAGTAAGGAGAAGAGGTAAATGTGTTGTCAAGCCACCATATTTACCAGAAGTCCTATGGCTAGCCTCAGGGTTTACTTGTGAGTCTTGGATATAGTAATATCTCTGAGAGCACTTTGGGAAACCCAATGACTCATCATGTCAGCCTAACACCCCCAAACTAATTGACTAAAAGCAAGACTTAATGAAACTTTACAAGTTATTATTATGATTTATTAAAACTCTTCCCAGTAGAGGGAGAATGTAATGCTCTCACCCTTCTCTTTATTTATAAGAAAATTTCCCAACCTCACCCAGGATTTTCTCCTATTCACTTGATATTTGAGGGTTTGCTGAAAAGTTCTCTCTCCTTTGTGAATGAGCATCACTGTTGCCTACAGATTAAAGGCCAAACACCCCAGCATGGCATCCTAAGCCCTCCATGACTTGACTGCAAACAACATTTGAGCCAATCTCCCCGAAGCATCCTTCCAAACATTGACAGTCACACCTCACTGCTCCTCCCACACCAAATATTGTATTACCTTTATTCCTGCTCGAGCTGCTTCCTCAGCCTGAAAGAGACTCCACTTCCTCATCCTATAAACCCCCACTTACTGGCTCTGTGTTGCTTCTGCTCTGTAGCTTCCCTTTATCCTTGGTCAGAATCCACCCTTCATGCCTATGCATGACTGCAACACATCTTCATATCTCTGTTTAGAATGTTCTCGTCTTGGCTTGGTTTGTTGTTGACGGCTAACTTCTATTTTTCATCCCATTGTTTGAAGCTCTTGAAGACAGGTAGGGATTTAGCCCATAAGATGGGCACTTAATAAATGTTTGTTTAAATCTGTTTTTAAAAGAAACAAACATTAACTGTAGTGGAAAATGAGCCAAGGATGAGCTCACAGTTGGCAAATATAGGGAGTTTGTAGCAGAGACTCTCACTCCACCCAGAAAACAATGACACCAAATTGTACAACAAAATTGTTAGACTTCAAAAATTTGACAAATGCCCTCCTCAGCCTTGTCCGCCTGGTGAGAATCCACGCATTCCCCTCTTTTCCTTTGAAGCATCACCTTTTCTGGTGGCAGCCCTGGTCAGAAGCAGCCGTGCCCTTCTTACATTCCCAAAACATTTGGTACCGAATTCCTTTCGAAAAACAATCACATGGTGCTGTAATAATTTCCTTACCTGTTTGCCTATCCCCCCCACCGGACTCTGACCTTTATTTTATTTTTTTCAAATAGAATCCCACATGCACAGAATTAAATTCAGCAGAATCTTTGGTTCATCATTAAACTCTGCATGCTCCCTCCATTCTATCTTTTTGGTTAAGCAAAGTCCTATGTGGCTTATTGTGGTCAATTCTGGGCATCCAAAGAAAACAATACACATTTGCTGTCCTCAAAGAACCAAAAGCTAACATCTTTTCTTCTTTGTAACCCCACCACTTAGCTTAGTGCCAGGCACATGGTAAGTGTGTCTTCTGATGAATCTGTTTCTCCTGATTACTGAATGTTGGAGAGCTCCCCAAATTAGTTTTTGGATCACTTATTGCCTCCATCAACACACTTCTGAGATTCTCATCTAATCCCAAAGCCTTAAGTATCATCCTAAATATATATCATCAGTCTCAGTCCAGATGCCAAACTCCAGACTTAACCATCCAACTCCCTCCATGAAATCTCTACCGAGTATCTCATAGGCATCTCCCACTTCACATATACAAAACAGGATTCTTTTTTTTTTTTTTAAGATTTTACTTATTTATTTGTCAGAGAGACAGAGCACAAGCAGGAGGAGTGGCAGGCAAAAGGAGAAGCAGGCTTCCCGCTGAGCAAGGAGCCTGATGCGAGACATGATTCCAGGACCTTGGGATCATGACCTGAGCCAATGGCAGATGCTTAACGCACTGAGCCACCCAGGTGTCCCCTGAAACAGGATTCTTGATCCAACTCCCAGTCAGCCTGTCACCAAACCTGTACTCCCTCAGTACTCTCCTTTTCTTTACATTTACCCAGTTTCTTAAGCTAAATCCCCTGCACCCATCCCTGACTCTTCTTTTTCTAATATCCCCACAGCTAATCCATCGGAAATAGTGTTGGTCCTCCCCTATTATAGATTTGTTTGTTCATTGTCTGTGTCTCCCCTTAGGAATAAGCTCAATGAGGGTAGAAATTTTGTTCATTTTGTTTATTACAGAATCCCTGGAACTTAGCATACGACAGGTGCTCAATAAACATTTGTTAGATCAAATTTAAAGAAATATTTGTGGGAGAAAAAACAAATGAGTGCATGGTACCTCAAGCCTGCCCTCAAGATAAATAATTTTAGAGAGTAGCAGTCGCAACGTTTTCATTCAGAGTGAGCTGCAAGGTTGTTTTCTGCTAATATTTTAGAACCCAGAAATCAGACATGCAATACTTCTTTAATAATGAGAAAACAATAAGAAAGCTGTTTTTAAATTCTTTCATCTTATAAAGATGTAAACTATGTCAGAGGTATTTTCTCCAAAGAATGGAAGAAGTCATGAGTGGATAAAACTTCTCTGATTGAATATTCTGGTCAAATATTGGCTCCTGCTACAGAATAAAATACTACCCATCCCAGTGAAATCGGACTTTATTTTTTTTTCCCAGGAAGAGGAAGGAGAGAAAAACACAGAGATTGGAGCCACAGCCCTAAGTGCACGTCCAGCGTTTTGTGCAATGATAATAAATGGCAGAATAGCAAAAGAGATACGCAGAGAAACTAGAAGGAGTACCTTGGCTTCTCCTGTGGGATTTGAACCAAAATTGGGTCATATGTGGTCAGCAAAGGTTAAATAACACTGAAACTGGTACATGCCCAACAGTGCCAGATGGAACATCTACCCTAATTCCTGGAATCTGTCCAGATTATTTCAACTCTGGATCAAGGGACGTGTTCCTGATAAATAAGCTTGGTCCCAGACCCTGGACCAGGATAATGTTTTCATGACCCTACGGTGTTTGTCTGAATTTACTGTTCACCTCGCCTCACCAAGGAAGGAGACTACAGCCTCTTTCCAGCACCTGTAATCTTTTGAAAGGAATAGGAGAATCATAATTGCACATATAGATAACATTGTCATTTTAAGTCTCTATATGGAATCACATCTGAGACATTTACGGTCTCCCTCAGAGTGATTCAAGAGGCAGGTTTAACAATAAATGTCAACTCCTGTTACCTAGAGTGCCGTACACAGATCACATGGTGAGGCGTTGAAAGGCAACACATTTCTGGAATAAAGTGAATTCTGCACACAAGAAGAAGGTTTCAAAACCCAGGGAAAAATCTAGGAGTTCAATGGGTTCTTTCGGCCCTGTTTTATGTTTCAGGTTGTACCTTTACGTGCAAAATGAATAATATTATCTGAATTCTTGGAAGCAAATAGAAATTTAACCAATTGAATTCTCATCTCCCAGAGATGTGGTTCCCTGGCGTCTGTGACTATGTCTGTTAGTCTAGGTCCCGTGAGGAAGAGACACCAAGGGGACATTAAACATGGTGAAGGAATTCTGTTAGAGAGAAAATAAGAAGGAACCCAGGGAGCCATCAGACCCTGTAGCAAGTCTAAGACTTCCAAAGGAAGCAGAGAGGAAGGAAGTGTCCCAGACCACCATGCAGTCTCTAGAAGGTTCAGCAGAATCATCAGGGCGTCACCAAGCCCAAATCAGAAGAGTCCAGTATCTCCCAGGGCTCACTCTGCTTTAGCATCCCTGCCATCTGAAGTCCCTGGCTGGGAGCCACCTGTGGGAGATATGGCCTCAGCATGAATGCAGCAAAGGAGCTCATGTCTAGCAGTTGGGACTCTTGGTCAACTACACTCCCTGGAGTTAGGGGTTTGCAAGGGACCTTCGCATGGTTGCTGCATGAGAATTCTCATGGCACAGGGATAGTACTGATGCAGAATAGTAAAGGCAGTATTTCCCAAGTACATGACAAATGTTAACGTTCTCTTTCTGAGCAAGAAATTATAGTTAGCTAGTTAAGGAATGTTCCAAAGAAATTATCTCCAGCTTCTGGCTCTCAAAGATTTGTGCTTCTTTCCAGACGCAACTCATCCCAGAGTACTAGGTACTATAGGGTTAAACACCATGCAACCTTTGAGCTCTAATCACCATCAGGAGCCTCGGAGCTAAATCTCCAGGCATAATATCTCCAAATTCTCAGAGTTTCTAGATTAATCCATAAACCTTAACATTAAAAGGAATGAAATGTCACCTTATTTCTAAAGGCTGAATGAACTTATAAGTTTCTAGCTGTTTGAATCCCCCTGCCAATGAGAGATCACTGGGGCTCTGAAACACTTCTGCTCTTGGACTGAGAGAAGTAACTGGAAGAGCCGGAAAAGGAATCTCTGAGTCTAGAAAGGGTTCTTTCAGAGTGAGGTTCCCCAGGCAAAGTTAGATGGGAGGGAAGGAAGTGACCTCATGTTCCACAAACACAGCTCATTTACTCCGACTTCTGGCAAGATGACAGACTAGGGATCAGAAATCTGCACGTGCACATGATCATTTTATTCCAAATGGGCATTTAAAGGAGAGAGATGGAGAGAAGGCACATTTCAGTGGAGCAGAGTATTTGTCCTTTTATTTCCTAGGACAAGTTGTAAGAGGAAAGGGAACGGTCAGGTGAATCTAGGAAGGACACCGGTGTGCCTCTGGAGTTGCAAGCTGCCAAGCCTGACCAGCTTCAAGGCCAGGGGAGACCTAGTGAAACTGAGAAATCGAGAAACTGAGTGGAGGTCAAGTGCTAAATTTTGATTCCATTTCCTTGGACTCTTCTTCACCCACCTGGCTGGGAGGAAAAGTCGGGCTGGGAGTATGATCTGGAGACAGGGAGAAGACATCACAGCCTCTTGGCAGCCAATCTGGGGCTGGCCTTTCCTTGCTCCTCCTCCTTAGGGGTCTGGGACCCCATATGGAGAGCCAGCCCACCCGGTTGCAATTTCCTGGATTGGTTCTGCCCAGGGTACCACCGGGTTCTAGCCAGCAGAGCTGGGGAGGAACCTAAAAATAGAAAACCAAACAGACTCAACAGTGTCTAGGATGACAGCAAAGGATAAAAGAAGGCAAAGTGGTCCCTGCTCATGGGGCAGAGGAAGGATGGAGACGGCTAATACATCACCTACTGCCGCTGAAAGGTTTACAAAAATCCGGTTATATTTTTTAATCATCTTGCATTTTAGACCTTTAAAGTACAAATATGGATTTCAAACATATCAAGGGAACAAATTAACTTAGAAAAATGGTAATGCTTTCCAAGGTTGCACCTGCCATGAAATTGCTCCAAGTTTGCATTTTCCCCAGGTCTCGGGAGTGTCATTAGGCCAGATTGATTGTCCTCCTCCCCTGAACAGCTCCCACATTAGAGGGTTATTGTATGGAAATTAATGGAAGGTTGGGAACATTTTTTTGCAGCTGCAGTAGTTGGAGTCAGTTTTGATTAAACGATAGAAAGCCAGCAGATGGGGGAGTTCTTTTTGCGTTATAGATGCCCCCTTCATTATCACTGAGTCAGGCTTAGCACTTGCCACCGCCCCGGGTGTGGATGTTCTGAGGCCCTTTGGACAGTGCTGTATACATTGATTCCTCTCTGTTTTTCAAATGTTTCCCCACTTGATTTCCCCATCAGTACTCCAATTTGATGTGAAACTTAAAACCAGTCTGTTCATTGCTCACTTTCTATTTCCCCGCCAGTGATCCTCGCTCCACACCCCTACCCCATCACACCATCAACATCACTGGATGCAGGAAGAAACTGGGAGTTTTCCCTACCCTCCACTCTTCTAATCTACTTATCTCCTGAGAGAAATTCTTGAAGGGACCTAAACCAGCAGAGCCCCGATGGCCTCGGGGGATTTCAAGGTGTGAATTAAGCGTTGGATGGGCTGCTCAGAGAGCTGACAAGTGAGAGCTGACAGTTTGCCTCTCCTCCCTTTCTGTCAGGAGCTTTCAAACATCCCAGGAAAACTGGGGCTCCAGCAGATTAGGAGTTGATCTGCTTGTCATGCAGGGTCAAAGTCAGACGAAAGCAATTGAGGGCAACAAGACATGATGGAACAGAAAAGACAAGGGCTAGGTGCAAATTGCCTGGGGAGGGGTGGGGGAGGGCCATGGCGGGGCATGGGGTGGTGTGACCTTCAGGAGGTCCTTTCTATCTAAAAATGCTCAACCTCTGTGTCTGTGCCCCCCTTTCTACATTCACGCAAGCGTTCCTTCATTTTCTCTTCCAGTATTTCTTGCATATCTTTCTGCCAAATATTGTGCTAGGTGTTGAAGCTGGGAAAAGAAAATATGTTGATGAGGCTGGGTTGCTGGTGGTCTTAGAAAATGCTCCCCCCATCCCCTGCCCACGACCCAGAACACCACTGTGGAGAGGCCAGATATGTAAACGCAAAATTACAATATCTTTTGTCTAGGGAGGGGGGAAAGATGGCGGAGGAGTCGGGGACCCTATTTCAACTGGTCCCCGGAATTGAGCTGGATATCTACCAGACCACTCTGAGCACCCACAAAACCAGCCTGAGATGTAAGAAGATCTGGATCTCTACAAGCAGAATATCGCAGGCGGTTGGTTGTGAGGTACCAAGCGGAGAGCCGTGATTCTGCGGGCAGATATCGGAGGATAAACGGCGGCGGGAGGGTGCCTGGCCGTGGGGATCCTACACCGCCGGTGAGTGACAGCCTCCCGCGCTGTGGACCGGCACAGACTCGCAGACCCGTAGCGGCGGGGAAAGGACTTTAGAGCAGCCCCTGGGGTGGAAAACCAGACCGGCAGGGTCGTGCACATGCGAACCGCAGCCGCCCGGACAGAAACCCGGAGTGACGATCGCACGCACGCGAACTGCAGCCTCCGAGACGGAAACCCGGTGCGCCAGGGTCCCTCCGGTGAACTGCAACCCCCCGGGGTGGAAACCCCGAGCGGCGGAGTTGCGTGCGTGCGAACTGGGAGCAGCTGGCAGTTTTAGAAGCACAAAGGGCAGAGACGTGCCCGGACCTGGAGGCAGGACTGGGGGCGCTGCGGAGGGGTGTACAACCCAGGCCGCTGCAGTTTATAGCAGCATGGACAGAAATGGAGGTGGTGTGGCCTGGAGAGCTCACTGAACAACAGACTGCGATCTCTCTGGCAGAGGGTTGGAAACGGTCTCTTCTGCTCCGACTCGCCGAAGAGACACGGAAAGCCGCCAGGGAAAGCCAACAGAGAACAAAAGCCCCAAAGACTGATTCCCACTGAGCCCATCCCCCACCACAGGGGCGCAGGGCAACTCCGCCCAAACAGGGTTGCCTGAGTAACAGCGTAGCAGGCCCCTCCCCCAGAAGACAGGCTGGGAAAACAAGAGGCCAGCAACCCTAAGGTCCCAAGAAACAGGTGCATCTTGCTTGGGTTCTGGTCAATAATTTGGACTCTATACATTCCCTCAAACACCCCTCAACAGAATGACTAGGAGGAGGAGCCCCCAAAACAGAAACGACTCAGAGATTATGACTTATGCTGCAGATTTACAAATGGATGCAGATATAACCAAGATGTCGGAGATGGAATTCAGGCTAGCAATTGTGAAGACAATGGCTAGAATGGAGAAA
>NW_028017477.1:0-718 GCF_054177405.1 Leptonychotes weddellii
TGATTAAGAACGATTGGGCTCTTCTTCCAACTTAATTGATTCCACTAATGGCAGTGGGAAGAGCTTGATGGTTTTCGGGATGCATTAGGGGGTCAGCTCCGTGAGCGGGAAGGCGGTAGTGCTGCTCTTCCCGCAGGCCAGGCTCCCTGCTCTCCACAGCCAGCCCCGCTGAACCACCAGCCCGGTTCCCCGGCCTCCCCGGCCTCCCCGGCCTTCCTGGGGTCTGCACTCAGCTCCCCAAGGCCCCCGCCCCGGGTCTCAGGGGCCGTTTGACTCAGAGAACATGGTGTCAGCGTCCTGGGACCCAGGGGAGCATCCGTGCTGTGGGGACAGCTCCGCCCTCCCCAGGCAGGAGCAGCTCCGGGGCCTGTGCAGACCCCCCAGGACTGCGGCCGGGAGATGGGGCTGCCACTTCAAATTCCCTCCTCTCTCCTCTTCCAGGCCCCGGGGGAGGGGGTGGGCCCCCAGCCTGTCTGTGGGGCTGTGGTCGGCATAGAGGCTCTTTCTGGACGGGGCCGGGGGGTGGCTGACGCCGGCCAGGCCCGTGTGCACTTGAGTGCAGCCAGGTGACCAGCCGGGGCTACTGGGTGAGGGGAAAGGTGGGGGGCACCTTTTCAGATGGCTTTGGGAAACCCCCTGCATGGGAGGCTCTGCTGTCCACTTGGGGGCTTCTCTGTGGTGGCCCTTTGGGGAGGAGGGTCTCGCAAGGCCTCTTTCA
>NW_028017478.1:0-718 GCF_054177405.1 Leptonychotes weddellii
GGCGTGGAGCACCTCTGTGTGAAGAGGTGAAGTCACCAGCCCGCTGCACTGTGTCCCCGGGGACGGCCCGAGGGGACGTCTCTGTTTCTCGGAGGAACTGCTCTTTGTCACAGGGAGAGCAAGTCCAGATGTCAGGTTTACATCCTGGGGCGTGTGTGGCTCCTGGGGCCTGAACTGTGGCCAGGCTGGCTGGCTGTCCTGAGCGGGGTCTGAGGAGGACAGAGGGACGGAGATGTGCGTGTGGAAGGCAGGGCTTGTGAGCACTTGGCTCCCCTAGGCTTGACTCCCGTGGGCCCAGGAGAGCAGGGCACAGACCCTGGGGTCCACAGCTGAGCTACCCACACGCCCTCTGAAAGGGGGTGCACTACTGTGGTGGGGCTCTGTTTCTGCACGCCGTAGGACCACGTCACCCTGCGTGTTCTTTTGCGTGTTGTTTCTTGGAACTGCAACAAGCTGGTGAGACTGGCCAATGCGTTGTGTGCCTTCAGCTGCGTATCGTTTGTCGTTGCTGTGTGGTGTTCCCCTGGTGGACTGGACCATCATTTGTCGATGCATCCCACCACTGACGGCCATGCGGTGGCTTCCAGTTTGCAGCTGCTCTGAGGACGTCCCTCAGTATGCTAATGGGGTGTCCCTAGGCACGTGTCTCCAAGTGGGGCTGCTGTGTGATGGAATAGGTAGGTCTTCAACCAGCGGTGTGAGAGTGTGTCCATTTCTC
>NW_028017479.1:0-718 GCF_054177405.1 Leptonychotes weddellii
TATTACACTAAATGTACACCTTACTGGCTCTTGTGAGTAGTTGACCTTTAGAGGTTTCTAAGTCCAAGGACTGATTCAGCACCTTGTCCAGCACGATGCTTTCCTCATATCTGGTCTCATTGTTGCTTATGGCCTTGAGCAATGTCTACACTTGGGTTGAAAATGCTCTGAGATCTTGTTTAGGAAATATTAAATTCTTAAGTGTTACATCCTGCCTCCAGCATCACAAACAGCCCCCTAAGACAGAGAAGGAGCTTAGGATACTTGATGATAACATCATCAATTCCTATTTTTCTAGTACTTGGGACAATTGCCTAGGAGATAGCTCAAGGGACACAACGTAACACTGTAAAAGTCTGTCACGTATACCATGCTCTAGAAATAAAGAGCACCAGGAATGTTAGCTAAAGACTTGGGATCATGTCCTTGTCCCTATCACTTATGAGCTAAACTGAGCCTCAATTTATAAATCTGTAAAGTAGGGAAAGCCAAAATTTTCAAGCATTTCTCCAGAAACAAAAGACTGTGTGAGATTATATTGAGTAAATGATAGGCTAATGCTTGGAACACCACTAAATATTGTACAAAGTTCTGTAGGATTTTACATGACTGTAGACAGTGATATGATAATTATCCCTCAATCAATGCTCTCCTCCCCAAATAGTACCCTTTGCCAAGCGTTCAGTGTTTCCTGAAACTTCTTTATAAGAGAAAAATG
>NW_028017480.1:0-718 GCF_054177405.1 Leptonychotes weddellii
AAAAAATGAATTCGGGCGCCTGGGTGGCTCAGTTGGTTAAGCGACTGCCTTCGGCTCAGGTCATGATCCTGGAGTCCCTGGATCGAGTCCCGCATCGGGCTCCCTGCTCGGCAGGGAGTCTGCTTCTCCCTCTCCCACTCCCCGTTTGTGTTCCCTCTCTCGCTGTGTCTTTCTCTGTCAAATAAATAAATAAAATCTTAAAAAAAAAAAAATGAATTCATAGCCTGGCTCATCCCCGAATATACCCACCAGTCTGCCTGACCAGGGAATCTAACTAGGGCACATAGGAAACTGTAGCCACCCCTGCTTATAGAGGCACTTAAACAGAGAGCACAGCTTGTGGCTTTCCCCATCTGCAGAGTAAAACCAGTGGCCTCATCTGATTAGGGAATTCAATGCACACTCTTGCCTCAATCAGATTCCCAAACAATGAGCCATACAGGCCCTGGGTCCCATCCTGCCACCCTGCCAAGGCAAGGAAACTAATTCATAGCCCCATGTACTACTGAATATCATACTCTTTCCCAACCATCTAAAAAGGCTGATCAGACAATTCAGGCAACTGAAGAGCCCATCCTATAGCCTCACTTGAGTAGAGAACCAAGCCAGCAGTCCTATCCAACTGTTCTCAGACAATGGCCCCATACCCAACCTCAGAGTTTGAACAGGTAACTCACCCTAAAACAGACCATAATAGCAGGCCCCACCCGCCCAAAGA
>NW_028017481.1:0-718 GCF_054177405.1 Leptonychotes weddellii
TTTCAGCAGCTTTGATCTTCTGCATGTTGTATGACTTCTGAAAAGTGGCAGAAACAAATCAAAATGCAATACAAAAGGTACCAAAGGCAAGAACAGTGATGTTGTTTTTGGTTTCACTGAGCTAAGACATGAGCAAGCTCTGGCATTAATCTATCTGCTGGTGCGAGGAAAACTTTTTCAAGCATCAGAGTTTCTATTTTTTAAATTTTTTTAAAGATTTATTTATTCATTTAAGGGAGAGAGAGCGCAGTGCACATAAGCAGGAGGGATAGAGGGAGAGAAAGAATCCCAAGCAGACTCCATGCTGAGCACGAAGCCCGATGTGGGGCTCGATCCCACGACCCCTGAGATCATGACCTGAACTGAAACCAAGAGTTGGACGCTCCACTGCCTGAGCCACTCAGATGCCCCAAGCATGGAAGTTTTTAAAGAAACAAAACCTCTATAGCCAGAGGGGCAAGATATGCACAGATCGTGTGCGGAGCCTGCCTACAGGGAGGTCTGTGTGGAGTAAACTATATTGCCTGAATGATATGATAGAAGGGTTCAGAAAACCCCTGTCTTCAGAATAAATCCCTCATCACTCTGTTATGGTTGCCTGAGCATCTATCAGGAAAGATTTTATTTGTTGGATTTAAGGTAGTGATTTTCTAGCTACTTTAAGCTGCCAACACTCTTCCTTTCCATAAAATTTTATTCAGAGATCTCATAAAAAAAA
>NW_028017482.1:0-718 GCF_054177405.1 Leptonychotes weddellii
TGATTTTCCAAAGGCACCTTGGAAAATGCATCTCCTTCCTCAGAATCTCATTTCCTATTACAACAATTCTAATTGTTTCTTAGTTCCTATTACCTAAACTACAGGGAAACTATCTATCTATCTATCTATCTATCTATCTATCTATCTATCTATCTGTTTTCTGCATATGCTCAGTATCTTGCTCTCTCTGGGTTCAGAAAATGAATGAATGCATGCTAGGAAATTTACAACCAGAACCAGCAAAGGATCCTTCCTGTACCTGTTGTATGATGGGGCATGTGGGTGACTTCAGGTATTTGCATTCAGATCACAGTGGGTTTGGGGAGCGGGCATCGCAGGTGGTGATTGATGGGTTCAGAGTCCGGCATCCTTGGTGGCTGAAAAGCCCTCGAATCTAACGTGAGACTACGGAGCCACAGACAGGGCTGAGCATGCACAATCCTTGCACAGAGATCCAGCGTGAGCAAAGACTGAAATCAGGCTGCTTTTTATTTTTACTTTTTTATTTTTTTAATATTTTATTTATTTATTCGATAGAGAGGGAACACAAGCAGGGGGAGCGGCAGAGGGAGAAGCAGGCTCCCCGCGGAGCAGCGAGCCCGATGCAGGGCTTGATCCCAGGACCCTGGGGCCACTGAGCCACCCAGGTGCCCCTCAGGCCGCTTTTTAAACTCTGCTTACACAGACTGGCTTTTAGACCAGGGTGTCCATTTCATCT
>NW_028017483.1:0-718 GCF_054177405.1 Leptonychotes weddellii
TTTAATGAATTTTTGTAACAAACTTGTTATTATTGTAGGTTTTTACTCAACTGGTTAACATTTTAAAATCAAATCTGTAGTAGTATGAAATAATGTGACATATCTTCAAGATACATTGAAAAGTTAAATGACATTGTTCTAGGACTACAGGGAAATGAGAGTTATTTCATTAATATGAAGGTTATCATTAGTTTTCTCGGCAAATTTACATTGTATATAAATAGTGCCACTCTCTGAGAGCTGACACAGTTTCTATATGTTCAGCAGTATGCAAAAAAAATACACTAATCATTTGATATGAATTTACACTGCACTATCAGATTAGACAATTTGTGTTTCAAAATAGATGTGGAACATGTTAGTACTATTTATTGGAGAGTTAATTGAGCTAAAAAATGACTGGCCAACCGTGAATTAATCAATGCAATCATGATAGCATGTACTTGACCAGTGGCACAATTTTTGGTAAACTACTCAACCTCTCTATAGCTCAGTCTTTTCATCTGAAAAATGGAAATGGTAATAATGCATAATTTAGAAGTTTCTTTTGAAAAGTAAATAATTTACTACATGTGAAGCACTTGGAACTGTTTCAAGCACATAGTGAATGCTTAAGAAATGTAATCTCTTTTCACGAATATATTATAAAGCACTTTATTTTTTAATTTTTAATTGCAGGATAGTTGACATGTAATATACTAGTTTCAGGTGTACAACA
>NW_028017484.1:0-718 GCF_054177405.1 Leptonychotes weddellii
AAAAAAAAATGCTAAAAAAAAAAAGAAATGATCTTATTTCAAATATATGTTTCTCATTAGACTCACCTTTCAATCCCATTCACCTCTATTCAGCACTCTCTCCCCCTTTCTTTTTCCTAACCACTAGGGCAGATTGTGGGTCTCTGTTGCTGGGTGTGTTGGATGTCTTTTGGCTTTGGGAGTGCTCACATTATCCCTATCTTGGAGCTTGTCTCACTCCCTAGGCCCTTCCCTCATGGCTGGCCTAGGAGCTTGGCAAACCTGTCTTGCGTGTGGTTTGAAGGTGACATGATGATTTTTTTGAGGTGCTCCAAAATGCGTTTGAGTCTAAACACCCAGTGTGGTGGTGCTGACATTAATTCAATTCAATATATGTTAATCAGAGGCCCATTCTGTACTACGTAAGAAATGGTCCTAGTTTTCTATTTGCTCACAGCCCAGTGGGGAAGATGGGTGTGTGATAGTGTGAAACAGGGGAATCCCAAAGAGAGTCCAGATCTGCTCCACTTGGGGAGGCCGAGTGGCACTTCTCAGGCGGCCGACACTGTAGGGATGACTTAGCCTGGGGCAGGTTCCCTCTCAGGGCTCCCTGTGCCCATCACCCAGATGCCAGTTTTCTCCCTACCAAATCTGGGGATCCTCTGTTGCTTTCACATGCAAAAGTTCACTTGAAGAGACTGGTAAGGTTGAAATGATTTGACACTTTGCCACTAAGGAA
>NW_028017485.1:0-718 GCF_054177405.1 Leptonychotes weddellii
GATTTCCCCCCCTTCGTTTTTCCCTTCCTACCATCTTCTTCTTCTTCTTTTTTTTTTTTTTTAACATATAATGTATTATTTGTTTCAGAGGTACAGGTCTGTTTCCTATTCGTTCTTAAAAGTCAACCTGAGTCAGTTCAGTTGTCTTCTTTTCCTGATTCGAACCCATTCTAATTGACGGAGGAGGGAGGTCAGCTCAGCCGCTGTCAGCTGCCCCGGAGGCAGTCTGTCACTGCACAGGGAGGCAGTGATGTCTACATGCAGGACTCTATGTACTACTCTCATCAAGGGCTCGAAAAGAAACTGGTCAATGCTCCAGGCATCTGTTAGGATGGGGTGGGTGGGGAGGTGGGAGGCAGCTTCATCGAAGTAGGTGCCTGACAACTCTTTCTAAAATCTTCTTTTGGCCAGGTTATCTCCCACGCTATGTCTGAACATGTGGAAGATGCAGGTGTCCACTCAGGAGATGCTACTCTGATGCTGCCCACACAAACCATCAGCCAAGGAGCCATTGAAAAGGTCATCATTTATCAAGAAAAGTGGAAGGGGAAAAAGCAAAGATAAAAAAAAAATTTTTTTTTAACTAGGTAGCAATGTAGGACATGCCCCAGGCAAAATGTAATTATGAAGGGAACTTTCTTGTTCTGAGTCTGCTGGGTGTTTTAGAGATAATAATTTCCTTCCTGCCCTCTTGAGCCCACTTGGTTGTGTGCTACTA
>NW_028017486.1:0-718 GCF_054177405.1 Leptonychotes weddellii
CCTGAATCAATGTTATTCATTCCCCTTTTATACCAGGACATACTTCTACTTTTGAACTTATACATTATTATAATAATATATTAAAGACCTGTCTCCTCTATTAGATGTGCTGCTCTTTGATACCTACACCATATTTTATTTATCTTTGCATCCCTAACTCTTATCTTAGCTTTGGATACAGATCATGAACTCATTAATAGTTAATAGAATTCATTTGCATCCTCATCTCTTTGAAAACTATAAACCAGTTTTAACTTCTTTTCTATATTAGGTTCTAGCCCCTAATACAAGTCCTATCCCATAGTTGCTTCTCATATTCTTAGATGTGAATAAATGAATGGATGAAGGTATTAATAACACAACCTTAGAAATGAAAAGAGACATTCTTCCCATGACATTCCTTTCCTATTAGTGATGATTACGGTTGCAGTGGTGCCTGAAAAATGGAGACCTTTAACAAGTAGGTGTTACTGAATGGACAGAATTTAGGAGAGTAACTACAGTGAGGAAAATTGATAGCCACCATCAGGGAAACTGGGCATATCACTACCTTCACTTCTGAGCCTTTCTTATAAAGGATGTTGAGTTTCCAACCTTTAACTCCCAATCCAGTCATTCCTGGGTCTGCTTTCTCATGTCTTGGTGGGTGACTTCACAGCTGAACAACTGTCCTAAAAATCAAGCACAGAAACAAGATAACTTTAAAAGCATAACAATA
>NW_028017487.1:0-11288 GCF_054177405.1 Leptonychotes weddellii
ACGTCGTTGCAAATGGCAAGATCTCATTCCTTTTGATGGCTGCATAATATTCCATTGTATATATATACCACATCTTCTTTAGCCATTCATCTGTCGATGGACATCTTGGCTCTTTCCACAGTTTGGCTATTGTGGACATTGCTTTGAGCCAACAATTTTAGTCTCCTTTGATGATACTCGCCAGAATCAATAACTATGGTAGTTGTCAAATGGTGATTTTCAACTCTCTTACTCATTCTACATTTATTGGCTGGCATTCTACTCTAAGCAAGGGTCTCCCCTCTTCCCCCATTTATTCATTTATGTATTTAAAAACTGGTTTATTTGATGGTTTGTAGATTCTTATTATTACTTATTTTGGTGTTTAAACTGTCCTAGATTTAGCCAGTGGGAGTCTCCAAGCTGGCTTCTCTGTCCTTTTGACATGACTCACCACTTTCTGAGCACGTTCCTCCCTGTGGCACAATTAGATATTTCAGCTTCATTGATCCTCGTACTTTCCCTGCCCTGGCCCTGGAATCAGACATTCTCCGAGAAGTCTCCCTGGTTCCATTTAGGAATGGAATTTGAAACCAAGATTTGGGCAGTTGTCCAAAATCTTGATGGCACAGTGGAAAGCCCTTTTTGTGAACTTGAACCTGCTACTCACATGGAAAACAGGCTCACCACTCCCCCATCCCACCCCATCTACAAGGAATGGGTGTCAGGGGAGGGGGAGCTGCTTTCTTCTGGTTCCTTTCGTATACTTCTCTTACCCTGTACCTAACAATCCTTGCCTTTAAATCCATTCAATAGCAGAGCTAGTCAGGAGTGCCCCAGCCCCTTTCATGCAGGTGTGGGAAAGCATCATCTGGCTAATCCTAAACCTGGGTCTTAGGCAAACCCAGGGACCATCTCTGAGAGGAAGACTTGCTAGACTTTTTGCACTTCTTTTTGAATGAAGGCTGTTCATTGGTATCATCTGCCCCACAACCTTCTAAAGGAGATGAAGGACAACGATGCCGCCTTCACCCTGCTGGTGGCGCAGTGGAGCTCTGCCGCGGCGGAGGGGCTGCCCCACCCATCCTTCAGGCTCCAGGCCCCGTGCCCTCCCACCCATTCAGGCGGCGGACCCTGACGATGCACATGAAGAGCCTCTGTCCTGGCCCCCCATCTCCCAACCCCCTGCCCCAGCGTCGGCACAAGCTCCCAGACGTTCTCTGCGCAGCAAGAGTTGTTACATCCACGGAGAGGCAACTACAGACGACAAGAATGAGCCTCACGGCGATGTGCTCATTCTTCGAGGGTGTGGTCTGCACGTCTGCCTTTCCTCCCTTCCAATATTAGATTGACCAGTTCCCCAAGTGAGCGGAGGGCCGAGGCTGCGGCCAGCACCGGCCTTTGCGGCCGCGGAGGCCCCTTCACTCCCCGGCGCCGGTCTCCCTGCATAGTTGAGGTTCAGGCAAGAGATAACGCATGGTAAATAGCGGGTGGGGTCGATTTTAATGAACATGAAAATTATGAAGCTCCTTCTTGGCATTTGTCATTTTCGTTTCCAAATCTACCATTAAAAAAAAAAAAAAGTCTCTATATCCAAACAGTTCAGAGGATAAAAGCGTTGTATAAACTTGTTCCTTAACAGAACTGTCATCTTTTTTAAAAAAAACAAAAAACAGTGTCAGTATATTTTATTTAGAGTAAGATGAATCATCTCTTTTATACATTATTTCCCTTCTGATGAAAAAAGAATAAAAAGCCAACACAAATATGTCCCCCCAATGCCCCTTCTCCCGTTCTGCCTTCAGATTAAGTGTTCTGTCGTCTATAATCTCAGTAGAAGAGAAATCTGCGGAGCATGTGTCCGATATTCTAGAGCTCATTTAAGTCCACTATGTGTTTGAAATACAGCAATATGTGGAAACACTTATACAAACTGTGGTAACAGAGCCCGGTTTTTTTTTTTCCCCCAACATAGCTTTCCTTCTGCCAAGATGTTTTTTGGCAGTTTTTAAAAGGTTCACTCTATTAAAAATGTTATAGACCAAATGGTTTTCCGATTGTCTTGACTGGGGGCACACACTGACCGAAACCACAGGAGGAAAGGTCGCAGAAGTCAGAAGGTCTCGTTTATTGACATAGAGGATTGTTATTAATAGTCAGACACTCCTCTAGAGAACAGTTTATGTGTAAAGCTCATAAAAAGGGAGTTGGGTACAAAAGTAAAACGAGATAAAACTTTGTTTTAAACAAAGGCTGTTCAAAGTGAGGAGCCGAGTTTCCAGTGCCCCGTGTGTTTTAGAATGTCGTATTTTCCTGTTTATATGATTGTTGGTGACACTGGGGTGCCTCGGGGCATTGCAGAGAACTTTATTAAAAGCTACACAACCACCAGCTTTTCTCTTGTGGTCTATCTTTCTGACACGACATTCCTTTCATCCAGCTTTGTTTCCAAAATATGCGTATGCAAATATCCAGGGGGACACACCAAGTATTGCTTCTAAAATAGACGCTCACCAAATTTGATCCATACTTGTGCATTTGTGTTTTCTTTTTCTCCCCATTCTAGAACAAGAAACTCCTTTATGAGAAGATGAAGGGAGGACAGACACGAAGGCGGAGGGTAACGTGTGGTGGACTGGGCTGTTGGTGGGACGCCTGGAGCTTTCTGAGTGTAACTCACCCTCCGTTGTCGGAAAATAGCCGAAGCCTCTCACGTGCCATCCTGGGAGGGCACGACTGGGGTCCCGGGGAACAAGGGCCATGCCGTCGGTTCCTGCGATGGTTTGCCCACGATTTAGCGCATGGTTCTTAGCGGAGCCCCTCTTGGTGGTGATCCAGCCACCTCCACCGCATTCGCGAAATGTGGATTGCATCCCTGCTCTGGATGTGGGAATTCAGGGACCACATGAGGGTGTCTTTCCTCAGAGGGGCTCTAGGCCACTGGGGGCAACTGCTCACACATTTGCACCAATTATATAAAAACACAAGACAGGAACAAGGAAGTGCTTGCTGAACTGCAAGCTCCAGGCAGTAATTTTGAAGGAATGTAGGGGTAAAAGATGAGATGACCAAACCTCATTCCTCCTACATACCTTTTTCTTCGCTTAGCCAACCTGATGTACAATCCACTAGATCTGTTGTATTTGTCTGCTGGCGGGTGAATTTGCTGGCAGGCTTAGGTATTTACCATCTCAGGGCGGCCCGGGGTGGCACGTTGGTCTGGGGGTCGTGCATGGAGCCGCTGTGGTGTTGCCTCTTGTAAAGCTGAATGTCAAGTTTGCTCTGAGTTTCCAGTGCATTTTATGGCCCCGAGGCTGAATCAGTGATCAGTGTCTGTTCTGATAATCCATGGGTGCCCTCGTGGACAGAAGTGCCTGGCCCCCTGCCTTCTTTTTCTGATCAGGTGAAGGAGAAAGTTCAAGTCCTGTTCTTCCGCAGCATAGTGCTGCCAGAGAGTAACCAAATTAGTTAGATATACAAACCAAACCGTATACCCAAGGCCACTGACTGTTTATTTAGAACGGCAAGTGCCTGGATCCTGGCAACATCTGGGAATCTGGACAGTGGTACTTGCGGCCGGCCTGCATGGTTCTGCCGAATCCGGTCAGGGTGCTCGAGAAGGTGTCGATTTTCTGGATGCAGCGTTAATTGACGGGCCCCCGCGACAGAAAGTTCCAAGCCCCTGTGCTGCCTAACAAGATACAAATGATGCGTGGCCAGTTTTCTATTGAGAAGCAAAGGTGTCTGGAAACAGATCTTCTTCTGGAGAGTTCACCAGGTCATTAGGGCTTTTTTAGGGGGGCGATTACAGTTTCCGATGGCAAATGGTGGCAGAAAGGGTCTGAAGGGTGTAATGTGGTCTTGAGAAAACATCGAGAAATTCTCTTTCAGGAGCTCACAATACACATAATTTACCAGTAAGACGGCTTGAATATCTCCCCGTGGCACAACAAGAACATTTCCAAATAAGACCAATGACCGACCCCAGATGAATAACTTAGCATGAAGCTTTAATTGTCTCTATTTCCTGGCTCACCATTCCTTCTGCCCCGACTTGGTTAATGACCGTGGGTCAGGATTCAGGTCATTTTTCCATGAGACCCGTGATTACCAAAACTCAGAATTCTGGCTAGGACACATGTTATAAAGGATTGTACTTTGGCCTCAACTTCCTCCACATAGGAAAGGCTTAGAATTTATGAAAATAAGGGTCATTTTGACCCAGTGGTATCAAGTTCTTCCTCTTCTCAGACAGCTACAAAAACTCATGGTCATGCCATAAATCCTGGCCTTCTCAGGACTGCTGAGGAAACAGAACTTGCTTCAGGTGAGGCTTCCACTTAATTGAAAGCCTCAGGTGAAGTTTCCACTTAATTGAAGACTTTACTCACCTCCTCAAGTGCCCCAATCACCAAGGCTGTCTCCAGCGAAGCTCAGTACCTGCTGTGGATTTCCAAAGGACATCAAAAGCAGGAATCTGATCCCAATGTTTCTTCCAGTTATGAAATGGAAAAAATGTTCTCTCTGTAACCTAGCCAGTCTCTCTCACGCAGGAGAGAAGAGAAATATATAAGTGCCTTGAGTTTTTCAGAGGATAATTAAAACCAAGTATCATACTATTATTCCTCTTATGTATAGGATTCAATACTAATGAACATTTATCAAAAAAAATTCAAGTGATTGTTCCCTCTGCTTCCTCATTAATTTACTTCCCCTGCCCTCCAATATTTGTCATTTTCTGGGTCTGGGCAGAAGGACTTGCTCCTGTGAAAGTCCCTTTACCAAGACGGATCCTCCCTGGAGGATGTAACTTTCTGTATTCGATCAAATCCAATTGAATTCTGAGTTGCTTCATGAGTAAAAGGTCAATTTCCCTTTAAATGATCACCTTTGCAAACTATAACTGTTAAGATGTATCTTGTCAATATTTGAAATCTACTATTTATCTTATTTAAAGGGTTTATCAACCTTTTATTCCCATACTTGGTAAGTATGAAAATCTCATACCCTTTTTAATGTCTTAGAATTTTCAGAATAAATATTATTACTAAAAAACAATGAAGGTATTTATGGTATTGAGTACACTTTTTCAGTCTACACTTGCTTCACTTACCCAGAGATTCTAACATGACTCTCTGGAGTAAGCCAGGCCATTCTAGTGGACAATCTCTGATATAAAAAGTATTTTCGTTATTCTAAGTATTTTAAGGATGCCTTCCCAGCAAAGTGCTGTGTTTTTGTGACATGTCCCTTTTCAGATATGAAGGCATCGCACACTTTGTAATTCTCAGCTTGTTTGTAATGCATTTTTGCTGGATGAGTAGGGCCTTTCATGATTCATGCTTTCAGCTGTGAGAATGTGGAAGGACATTTACAAACACTAAAGTTAGGGTTCATTTCTTTTGGAGAATGACCTGCTCACCCTTCAAAAGAGCCAAGGCAGACAGTGTCCCCTTGGCGAGAGAGACCCACCTGTGAACTGCCACCCTTCATTCACGGGGACTTGGGATTGCTGATCATTTGTAACTATAGCTTCTTCCTTTTATTTTTGTTCAGTTACCGGAAGGTGACTTCAATAAACAAATAGCATCCAAAACTTTTGAAATTTTTTCTGCTTGCAAATACTGTGTTGTAAAGCTCCAATTACTAGTTCAAATCCAAACCTCAAAAAATAGATATGTATTAGAGAAGGACTGGAAAAGCCTTGACTCATTCAGAGGAGCAACAGATAAAAGATTTCAGACTACGAAGTCTTGAGTCAAAAATAAAGGCACCGGGGCGCCTGGGTGGCTCAGTCGGTTAGGCGTCTGCCTTCGGCTCGGGTCGTGGTCCCAGGGTCCTGGGATCGAGCCCCACGTCGGGCTTCCTGCTCCGCGGGGAGTCTGCTTCTCCCTCTCCCTCTGCCTGCCGCTCTGCCTACTTGTGCTCTCTCTCTATCTCTCTGTCAAATAAATGAATAAAATGTTTAAAAAAAAAAAAGGCACCTTGTGTGTAGCTTAGTTCTTTTCTTTAGCTTTTGAACTTGAGTGAGGGAAGAATTCTAGGGCCGCTGATGGATCCTCTTGAGGTAGAACCCTGGCATGGAACCAGTACAGCAACAGGATGTCCTATGACCAGTCTGCAGGTGCTGATTCCTGCTTGGTCCTGCTCTGTCGTCTTCTTTAGAACATTCCTATAATGTGATGCATTTCCTATGCTCTCTCCCAATAAATCAAGCCATAGAATAATAATGTTATTTCGTATGGGGCTTGGTACCTAAGTTAGTAGTGAGAACTTACTAGCTGGCTCACTCTAAATCTTTGTACCAAAAAGCAGGCGGGAGACATAGTGCATCTGATAAAGAACTCTTTGGTTGCGTGAAAGACACAATTAGACACATCTGTCAGTCAGACGCCCAGGTATTGAAGATGCACTGGAGTAATCATTTGGTAGGTGGTACGTACCACTGTTACCTTGTTTTTATTTTTTTTAAAGATTTTATTTATTTGACAGAGAGAGACACAGTGAGAGAGGGAACACAAGCAGGGGGAGTGGGAGAGGGAGAAGCAGGCTTCCCGCCGAGCAGGGAGCCCGATGCGGGGCTCGATCCCAGGACCCTGGGATCATGACCTGAGCCGAAGGCCGACGCTTAACGACTGAGCCACCCAGGCACCCCTTGTTTTTAAACCCAATAGGGCCAGAAGCAATTCTCACTCACGTCTTTTGCGAGATGTCTGTATCTGATGTTCAGGTATAATACCAAACCATATTTTTTTCAGAGTGTCAATCCGTATCTACAAGGACAGAGACTGGACAATGTGGTCGCCAAGAAGTCGGTCCCCCATTTTTCAGATGAGGATAAGGACCCAGAATAAAGTGAAGATGCCGGGTAGGAACCCACACCACCCGTTAGGCCTCAGTACTGCTTATGCGCACGTGTGATTAGAGCCCCTGTGAATGGCAGCATGTTTCTAATTTAGACGAGTACGGATGAAAAGCAGCTGTATTTTAATACTGCATTGTCCTTCACACTGACAGTTCTGCTCTCTACTACTTTTTTCTTTTTAAATATGGATCTGCGATGAACATTAAAGTGTATATATCAACAACAGCAAAAAGCAAGACTATGAATGAAATGTCCTCAGATTTCTTGCAGTTTAAAATGGTGTTTTGGGCTGCACTCTTTTGGCAAAGTCTGTGAAAAGCTGGCATTTGATTTTGATTATGTAGTTCACCCGGCCCTTGGGCGTTGTTACACATCAGTAAAGAAGACTGTACTCAAGAGGAGGAACGGACACATTTCACTTGGCTACATCTTAATAAATGTGTATGCAAGCACTGGTGTGTGAAGCTTTTTTATTTAGATCATTATAAAAACAATTTATTTGCTTACTGGAACAAACTCACAAATACGATCTTACCCGATCTTAACACTGATACAGTGAAGGAAACGGGGGCTGGCACCGTATCTCCATTTTACAAATGGCGGGACCGAGACCCCTGGCTTCCATGAAAAGCTGGAACTGGTACTGTCCGTACCTGGTGACCGAAGTCTTTGACTTTGAGTTATTGTGTTTATTCAGCAAATACCGGGTTTCTGCCCCGTGCCAGGCATAGGGCTGTGCTCTGTGGGCGCATCGGGGACTCAGGCTGACACCACCAAGGTCCCCAGGCAGCGGAGCCTACAATCCAGGTCACAAAGCAGCTCTCGGTGAGCAGAGAGTAGGTCAGTCACCTCCCCTCTGCTTTTAAAGGGTGGAGCGGCAGGTGCAGGCGCGCGCTCCCCAGCCTGTTTTTTGTTTTGTTTTGTTTTTTAAAGATTATTTATTTATTTGAGAGAGAGAGAAAGAGCACAAGCAGAAGGAGAAGCAGGCTCCCCGCTGAGCAGGGAGCCCGATGCGGGACTCGATTCCAGGACCCTCGGATCGTGACCTGAGCCGAAGGCAGACGCTTAACTACTGAGACGCCCAGGCACCCCTCCCCAGGCTGTTTCTGAAAAGGTGTGCAGTTTTCACTCAGCGGAGTCCTCCCAAGTCAGAAAGCCAATTCAGAAGAAGGCTGGCAGGACTCAGCGCACTGGTGAGATCATTCCCGGGTGCTCCAGCACTCTTCCCTGTAAAGAAGTTACACGAGTTGCAGGCTTTGATATCACTGGCCTCAACTTCCTGGTCTATGAGAGGGAGACCGCAGTGAGAAGGCACCGAGGGAGGAAGATGGATTGTTCTTGGTTTTAATTTTATTATTATTTTTTTTTAAGATTTTATTTATTTATTTGACAGAGAGTGATAGAGCACAGGCAGGGGGAACAGTAGAGGGAGAGGGAGAAACAGGCTCCCTGCTGAGCAGGGAGCCCGATGTGGGGCTCGATCCCAGGACCCTGGGATCATGACCTGAGCCGAAGGCAGGTGCTTAACCATCTGAGCCACCCAGGCGCCCCTTGGTTTTAATTTTAATGAACGCACATTAAGTCTAAATGTCAGCGATTTATGGAATAGAAACAGCCTGACCGTCTTCAGTTAACGTGTGAGTCTGTTATGATCAATTATAGAAATCAAGAAAGGCATTGGCACCTTTTTCGTAGCAGGAGACAGTTTTTCTAGAGAGCTCCTGCAGGCAGTTTCCCCACATTTCACAGCAGGATTTCCGAAGCACCCTGGCCACCTGATTCCCAAAGATCATTCCCGCATGTCCTAGAGCCCTGCAGAGCTGGGTGGGCTTACCCCATGAATCTTGCGTTTTGTTGGCTTTTAGTTACTTTTCATACCAGTTTTAACTCTCGTAGAAAAACCAAAGGATATCTCTTTTTCTGAGATTGGACAGAAGGAAGGAAAAATGGCTAAAAGCAGATGTTTTGAGGTCATGAAGAAGGAAGTGTAGGTGAAGCAGGGAGGAAGTAAGGTCACTGGGCCTGTGTTTAGCCCGTTTGCCCTCAGATGCGTTCTGTGCCCTGTTCTCTGAAAGGCAGGCTGGGTTTCCAAGGCTCTCTTGTCAGCGGAGCTCTGCCCATGTTTAATGTGAGGTCACTGAGAGGAGAGTAGAGGGTGAAAGAATGGAAGGAAGCAAGGTATTGTGCTTTCTCTCCCAGTAGCTGCATCTTCCCTAAGGACCCATCTCCTGCTAGGTGAGCATGGTGTCCGGGCTCCAGTCATGTTGCCTCTTCCCCTGGTCCCTGCAGCATAAGGAGGCCATGGCTTCTGCCATATTGTTAATCCCCGGGTTATTTCACCCACCCCTGTATGGCTTCCTGGTTCTTCCATCACCTGTGTAACCAGTTTTCTGTATTAAATTCCTTCTGTTTGAAATATTTAGTGTTTTCTGTTTTCCTTTTTTTTTTTAAGATTTTATTTATTTATTTGACAGAAACACAGCGAGAGAGGGAACACAAGCAAGGGGAGTGGGAGAGGAAGAACCAGGCTTCCCACTGAGCGGGGAGACCAATGTGGGGCTCGATCCCAGGACCCTGGGATCATGACCTGAGCCAAAGGCAGACACTTAACGACTGAGCCACCCAGGCGCCCCTCGAGTGTTTTCTGTTTTCCTGATTGGACCTTGCCTGATAGAGTCATCCATCGGGGGAATCAAGAATCAAGTACTGTGAGAAAAATTTAGAACGACCAAGGTGGAGAACAGATAGGATGGTACTTCTTGATCGTTCATGTGAATATGATTCACTGGGGATATTGTTAAAAATGCACACTCTGATGCAGTAGATCCAGGATAGGCCTTAGATTTTGCATTTATTTTAAGTTTCTAGGTGATGCTGATGCTACTGGTCCCTGAACAACATCTGAGTAGCACAGAAATAGGGGAGTAGGAAAAGATGAGTGGAAGTGGGTGAACTGCACCGATAGACCAGCTTAACTTAAGTCTGAATTTATAAGGACGTTGTCAGCATTGCCACTCTGAGCACCTTTGGAAGAAAAGCAGAAGGCAGACAAGAGAGTGAGCCCCGTGGTAGAACATGAACAAGTCAAAGATCCTAAATCCCCAGAGAAAGCAACACTGAGATGCCCCGGTATAGATTTGAGACTTTGTTATGGTTCCGGCTGAGACCAGTGATTTGAGAAGTCAAAAGAATGTAGGAAATGAGGTGGGCCAAAATAAAGTCAAGGAGTTGGCAGTTGGGGGCGGGGGGAAGCTGAGTTTGGATTCTTTTTTTTTTATTTTTTAAAGATTTTATTTATGGGGTGCCTGGGTGGCTCGGTCGTTGGGCATCTGCCTTCGGCTCAGTTCATGATCCCAGTGTCCTGGGATTGAGCCCCGCATCGGGCTCCCTGCTCAGCGGGGGGCCTGCTTCTCTCTCTCCCTCTCCCACTCCCCCTGCTTGTGTTCCCTCTCTCGCTGTGTCTCTCTCTGTCAAAGAAATGAATAAAATCTTAAAAAAAAAAAAAAGATTTTATTTATTTATTTGTCAGAGAGCACCAGCAGGGGGAGAGGCAGAGGGAGAAACAGGCTCCCCACTGAGCAGGAAGCCTGATGTGGGACTCGATCCCAGGACCCTGGGATCATGACCTGAGCCGAAGGCAGATGCCCAACGACTGAGCCACCCAGGCATCCCTGAGTTTGGATTCTTGACAAAGGAAAATTTTCAAGTGACAATAAATGATGTCTCAGTTGGGATAACTACAAAAAAGTAGTTAGAATTGAGTGGAGTTAAAGACCAATGGTCTTGAAGAAATAGAAAAACCATGAGGTCAGGAAACAAAAGACAGAATCATCAATGTGAGAGGTAAATTCTTCAAGTTAGAGAGGGGAAGGTCAGGGTACCAAGGTTCTGTACAAAGTCAAAGCTGCACCACAAGCCTGTAGAGTGCAGGGTTAACCTGAGATCCAGGATATTCTGACACTAACTGGAATTCCAAGTGCTGATGCATGTATGTTTTTTTTCTTTTTCTTATAAAGTTCTAGATTCTCAAAGGGATCTGTGACCCTCAAAAGGTTAGAAATCACTATCAAGAGTGGTGGTGTGAGCCACGTTGGCAGTCACTGAAGAATATAAAAGTTTGTCATGAGGGGCCCTTGAGAAAGAAAGAAGAGGATGGAATAATTCTCTCATGTAGATTTCAAAAAGAGATCATCATGGTCAATCATTATCAATGGCTTCTACAACAGTGGATGAAAAACCAAGGAGTCAATTCTTAATGGATAGATCAGGCCAGCAGCATCTGAACCCACTGGTAAATCAGATCAAAAAGAGATGGATATTATCTGCTTCCTGCTATGACTAATAAGAAGCAATGTCAACAAAATACTCTTTTTTTTATGTTATGTTAATCACCTTACATTACATCATTAGTTTTTGATGTAGTGTTCCATGATTCATTGTTTGC
>NW_028017488.1:0-718 GCF_054177405.1 Leptonychotes weddellii
TTTTTTTTAAAGATTTTATTTATTTATTTGAGAGAGAGAGAATGAGAGAGAGCGAGTACATGAGAGGGGGGAGGGTCAGAGGGAGAAGCAGACTCCCTGCTGACAGCAGGGAGCCCGATGCGGGACTCGATCCCGGGACTCCAGGATCATGACCTGAGCCGAAGGCAGTCGCCTAACCAACTGAGCCACCCAGGCGCCCCTGAAATGGGTCTTTTGAATAATGCAATCTTGAAAGCTTTCTTCTGCGTAGAGATAATAAATAGGCATCACAGTGGAAAGAGAAGGACACTGGAGCAGATAAATAGGAACCTAAATGTTTATTCCATTTCTGAAGATAAATGATGAGGTCATCTTGCATAAGTCACTCATATCCTGAAAGCTTTTCTTCAGCTGTAATAATTCCATGATTTTTTTTTTCACTATTGAGTATAATGTTAGCTGTGGATTTCTTTTATATGGCCTTTATTATGTTGAGGTGTTTTCCTTGTATACCCAATTTGTTGAGGGTTTTCCTCATGCAAGGATGTTGTGAACTGTCAAATGCTTTTTCTGCATCTATTGACGTAGTCATGTGATTTTTATCTTTCTGTTTATGTGATGCATTGTATTTATTTATTTGCATATGTTGAGCCATCCTTGAATCCCAAAATAAATCCCACTTGGTCATGGTTTATAATCCTTTGAATGTGTTCTTGAATTCAATGTGCTGATATTTTGT
>NW_028017489.1:0-718 GCF_054177405.1 Leptonychotes weddellii
GGCAGTCGCCCAACCAACTGAGCCACCCAGGCGCCCGAGAACTGAAACCGAATTCTAATTAAAGTAGAATTATATCTACTCACACCGAGTAGATTGACAATGGGATCATACCTTGTTGGATGGCCAGGGAAAACCTCTGTGAGGAAAGGGGATTTAAATCGAATTGTGGATCACAGAAAGGAACATGTCAAGAGAATAGCGGGGAAAGAGCATTCCAGATGGAGGCACGGGCAGTGCAGAAGCCCTAGAGATGGGAGTGAGCCTGATGAGTGTCACTGGGTTTAGCCTAGAGGGCAAAGGAGAAATGCTTACGGTAAGGCTACCCAAGCACACAGGGGCTTGTAGGCCAGGTTAGTGGGTTCGGAGTTGTTCTAAGGGCAGTGGGAATCTATCTATGAGCTTTAGGTAGGACAGTGGCATGTTCTTTTTTGCATGTAAACAATGGTTGTTTTTGATAAGAATGGATTGTAGGGAGTAGAAGCTGAAGCGGGGAGACTCCTTAGGTTTTGTTGTAACCCCAAATATGACAGTGGCTTGAAAAGGGCATAAGTAGTAATGGAGCAGGGGAAAAGGATTAGAGCCCTAACCCAATACTGGGGTTCTTGTCAGATGAGTTTCAGACACAGACACACACAGATGGAAGACAATGTGAAGACATAGAAAGAAGACGGCTGGCCATCTACTAGTCAAGAGGAAAGGTCTTTTTTTTTTTTTTTTT
>NW_028017490.1:0-718 GCF_054177405.1 Leptonychotes weddellii
CCACCATCTTGAACTACTCAGTGAGAGCGGGTAAGCTGCTTAATCTTTCAGGGAGGATATGTGCCATCTTTCTATAGCTAAGAAACACTATGATGAGTTAAATAGAGATAAATCATAAGTGTCAGCCCTTTGAGTATGAAATTTAAAAAAAATTTTTTTCAAGATTTTATTTGTTTATTTGACAGAGAGAGAGAAAGAGAGAGAGCATAAGCAGGGGGAGTGGCAGACAGAGGAAGAGGGAGAAGCAGCCTTCCCGCTGAGCAGGGAACCCGATGTGGGACTCAGTCCCAGGACTCTGGGATCATGACCTGAGCCGAAGGCAGATGCTTAACCGACTGAGCCACCCAGGTGCCCCTGAGTATGAAATTTAAATTCAGGTCTTATTTCACAGGAGGAAGCCCTTACCTATTCCAGGAAAAGCAGGTTACCATTTGCCAAACCACCCTGGTCCCAACTGATGTCCGTTTGGAGTTCTTTAAATGTTGCTGCCAAGCCTACAGGGCTGGGAGCTCGGGTTGTTTTACCTTCTCAAGTAGAGACTATAAAACAAATGGAGGACAGTCTTCTATAACCCAGGGATCATGTAAACTGATGTTTCTAGGGCAATTTGGCAAAAGCTATCAAGAACCTTATAAAGTGGATCCTCTCTGGCCCACCAGTTCCACTTCCTGGAATATCAAGTAAGGACATGTGGAAAGATTTAGCTAAAAAAAAAAAA
>NW_028017491.1:0-718 GCF_054177405.1 Leptonychotes weddellii
AGTCCAAGAGACCCAAGGAGAGCACTGTTTTAGATTCACGAGTCTGGGTGGGCCTTTGAGGGTCACCCAGCAACCCTGTCTCCCTAACATGCAGTGACATCCACCCCCACCTTCCCGCTTCCAACCGTGGGGAAGGTGTCCCCGTCAGGAACCTAACTTCTTCTGTGGTGGACACGATTGCTGTCACACTACAGACATTCAGAAGAGTGACAGTGAGGACGTTGGGAACAGTGTCCTTGTCCCCTAACAAAAGGTCTCTTCTCTCATCGCTTATGTTAAAAGTTTCAGAAATACTAGCCATGAGCAGTTATAATATACCTGGTCACAATCCCTTAGGTTTGTATAGCACGTGGTAGGGCTCTTACATGACATCATTAACTTTTTTGCAAAATGTAGGTACTTTGAGCTGCATTGTACAGGTTAGTCAGTAGGCAGGGGAAGTCAGGGAGTTGGCCCCCCCGACCTGGGCATGACCATCTGGACTCAACTTCATCCTCCAGCTTCTGCGCAGTTCCCAGCCAAGCTCTGGCAGTCGGATTCAGAGAACAGCCACCGGGCCCTCTCATGGTGTGTTGACCAGCATGAAATGATTACCGGAAGCAGCCCTCAAAGATGACAGGACCCATTAAAAATACCTTCGGGGGGCGCCTGGGTGGCTCAGTTGTTAAGCGTCTGCCTTCGGCTCAGGTCATGATCCCGGGGTCCTGGGATCGAGCCC
>NW_028017492.1:0-718 GCF_054177405.1 Leptonychotes weddellii
CTCCCTCATCCTAACCCATGCTCAGAAAGGGCTCCCTTCTGAACAGAGTGGCTGGTGATGCATCATGTGGGTCCTCTCTTCAAATAAGTTATACTTTAACAGAATTAAAGCCCAGATACACAGAATGTCAGAACACAAGGGGACTCTTAGAATTCTTATGTTCCATTCTCTCCCTAATTTTTCAGGTGGAGAAATCGAGGTACAGAATTGAGAATTTCCTCATGGAAGGACCCAGACCTGGTTAGTGGCAGGCACCACACAGCATTCTTTGTATCAGCCTATGGTCCCCAGAAAAGAAAGCCACACGAACTGATTTCAAGTAAAGGAATTGAAAACAAAGCAAGGGGATTAAGAGGGAATCAGGCCCCTTCTTGATACCTTGCAAATCATGCCTTATTGCTCATGTCTACTGCAATCAATGAAAGGTAATATCTGTTAACTCGAACTGCCCTTGGAAGGGCATGGCTTTTCTTCCTCCACCTCCTGGACCAAGCAGTGTGGTCCCCAGGACCTTTCTTCCAGGTCTGGGGCAAAAAAGGCTGGGAGAGTCTCCTGAAGCCACCAGAGAGGCCATGATACCAATAAGTCCTTTCTTTGACAGCTCCTGGAGGACCTGGCTTATGGTAGTAGAGTTCTCCTTGGAGGATACCATGTTCTGACAGGCACTTGAGAAGGGTGAGGGGAGGCATCCAGCTGAGCTCCAGGCAGGAGACAAGAG
>NW_028017493.1:0-718 GCF_054177405.1 Leptonychotes weddellii
GAGCCCCGCATCAGGCTCCCTGCTCAGCGGGGAGCCTGCTTCTCCCTCTCCCTCTGCCTGCTGCTGCCCGTTTGTGCTCTCTCTCTGTCAAATAAATAAATAAAATTTTTAGAAAACTTAGCATTCCAATTAATAAATGTGGAAGGAATGAAGGAAACAAAGTCACCATTAGGCAAATACCATACGTAATAACTATTGCATAGAAGATCCATTAATGGATGATAAAATCAGGAGGCAAAAGTATTATGAGAAAAAGGATATTTACATAGTCTCAAAGTATCTCCCTACAAGATACTAATTACAGAGGCAAAAATAGTTACCTTACAGGGCAGAAACCTGGCATACATCTTAAGTAATCAAAGTGAACACCAGTAATAAGGCATAGCAAGATCATGTGCCCCTGACAGGATACACTGAGAAGGGTACAACACAACTTCTGTGGTGTTCTTGTAAAAAAAAAAAAAAAATACATCATCTCACATCCAATCATCAGAAAACATCAGACAAACCCAAATTGGGGGATATTCTAGAAAATAACTGACCAGTATTCTCCAGAAGTGTCAAGGTCAAAGTCATGAAAGACAAAGGAGACAGAAACGTGACAAATACATGCAATGTGTGTGTGTGATCCTGGATTAGATCTGGGAGCAGAGGATTACTCCAACATTAGTGGGAAAATTGTTGAAATTCGAATAAGGTTTACAGATTAGTAAATAGT
>NW_028017494.1:0-718 GCF_054177405.1 Leptonychotes weddellii
ACTAACATAACATAAAAAAAGAAAATAAAAAAAGAAAAAGAAAAGAAGTGGTGAAATGGAAATGTTCTTGTCTTGTTCCTGATTTTGGGGGGAAAGAATTCAATCTTTCACCTTTAACTATGAAATTAGATGTTGTTTTTTGTAGAGGTCCTTTATTGGGTTAAAGAATTTACATTCTCCTCATTTGTTGAGTGTTTTTTATTATGAAAGGGTGTTGGATTTTGTCATTTTTTTCTTTGTCTATTGAGGTGATCATGTCCTTTATTTTATTAATATGGTGTGCTATATTAATAGATGTTTGGATGGGGGTGCCTTGGGTGGCTCAGTTGGTTGAGTGTCTGACTCTTGGTTTCAGCTCACATCATGATCTCAGGGTTATGAGATAGAGCCCTGCATTGGGGTTGGCATCTACTTGTCCCTCTCCCTCCCACTCTGCCCCTCTCCTGCTTGCTCACTCGCATTCGCTATCTAAAATAAATAAATAAATAAATAAATAAATAAATAAATAAATAAATAAATAAAATATTTTAAAAAGATGTTTGGATGTTAAACCAACCTTGAATTCCTGAGGTAAATGCCACTTTGTCATGATGTATAATTGTTTTTTATATATTGCTGCATTCAATTTGCTAATATTTTGTTGAGTTTTGTATCTCTATTAATAACAAATATTTGTCTATATTTTTTTCTTTTCTTGTGATGTATTTGTCTGGTTGTG
>NW_028017495.1:0-718 GCF_054177405.1 Leptonychotes weddellii
CAATAGGAGATGCAACTGCCTTTTATCTGAATTCTGATTCTGAATCTTGCCTTGGGAGGCACATTTTGAAGATGTGTGTGAGGATTCCTTTAATGGGGTTTCCTGCCTAATTAGTTATCTTCCCTATTTCTGACAACTTTCATCTCTTCTCAAACATCTTTAATCAGTTATCTGTATTCATCTTGAGTTTTTTTTTTTTAAACTCATGCTTTCTTATAATATTGTCTGCAACTTACTATGTAAGGATTTTAGCTCAGAGGGTACACTGAAATTTACTTGATTTCATTTTTCTTTGCCTCTTTTCTTAGCCAGATTTCTTCCTTAAGATGTTATCACTTGGAAGCTCTTCTTTTACTTGTCAGTATTCTGGCTTCTGTTCTCATCATTTCCCCCCCAAAAATGGTTTTGAAATGCTACCACTCAACTTTAGTCATAACGGTTTATTTTCAGTGTTGTTGACCTCTGCATTTGAGGTTATTGATTTCCTCTTGATAGTGAAATTCTTTCACCGTGACTTGTGAAGCATTACACACTTACTTTTTTTTTAAACAAATTTTCATTTGTTTCCATAAATTTTTTTAATTCTTCTTTAATTTCCTGATTGACCCATTCATTCTTTAGTAGGATGCTCTTTAGCCCCCATGTACTTGAGTTCTTTCCGACCTTCCTCTTGTGATTGAGTTCTAGTGTCAAAGCATTGTCGTCTGAAAATAGGCAG
>NW_028017496.1:0-718 GCF_054177405.1 Leptonychotes weddellii
AGCAAACCCACAAGGACCCGTGAGATCATCCGACGTCTCAACAGCCTCCCGCCTGTGTTCCCACGACTCTGGACACGCGATCCCACGTCCCGCTCCGCAGAACAGCGCGAACGTGCTACGTCTCTGCCAAACGTCCGGAAGGCACCCGCCGGCAGGATCCTCGAGAAACTTTCTGTTCTCCGTGACGACGCTGGAGAACGGGGAGGCGCTGCGGGTGGGGGTGGGGGGGGCTGTCCCGAGGCGACAGGCGCCCCAGGAACGGGACCTGGGGCGCTCCCGTGTCTGTCCGCGGCCGCCGCTGGAATCCCTACGCTACCGGCATCATGGGCCCGCCTGCCCAGCAGCCTCCGTGTTTTTTCGTATCGCCGAGACACTATTTATGGGGTTGTCACTAAATGTCACACAATAAATGCAGCTTGGTGGGTGTTTGGTGGTCGGGGTCCAAAGGACCCAGTTCAGGGAGCCAGGTCCTCTCCAAACGCCCTCGTGGGTGGCAGTCGAGCTGGGGTCTGAGTCCAGATCCCTCAGGGCACAGGGGGCTTGGCCGAGTCCAGGCGGCAGAGCCTGTGGGTCTGCAAAATGATGCCCGTGTAGGCAGCCAATGTAGACACCAAAAGAGCGGCAAGAAGGACCGAAGGCTCCGGGGAGGCCGGATGGGAGGCTTCCAGGCACCTGCTGGGAGACGTGAGTGACCAGGGGCCGCTGAACCCTCACCTCC
>NW_028017497.1:0-717 GCF_054177405.1 Leptonychotes weddellii
AGGACAGATGCCGGTCAGGCTCACGGATGGTGTGAAATGGAGATGCCAAGAAGAGAGGAATCATGGGGCACCTGGGTGGCTCAGTCAATTAAGCGTCTGATTCTTGATTTTGGCTCAAGTCATGATCTCAGGGTCCTGGGATTGAGCCTCGCATGGGGCTCCATGCTCGGCAGGGAGTCTCCTTGGGATTCTCACTCTCCCTCTCCCTCTGCCCCTCCCCCTGCTCGCTCTCTCTCTTTCTCTCTCTCAAATAAATAAAATAAGTCTTAAAAAAAAAAAAAGAAGGGACTCATGATGGTTGAGCAATGGGTGGTTGGGGTGCCATTTTCGTAGATGAGTAAGATTGAAACAGGAGCCCATTGGGTGGAGACACCTATAGACATCCGAATGGACATGGCATCTAGAAGTATCACACTTTATTTTTTTTTAAGATTTTTTTATTATTTTTAAGTAATCTCCACACCCAGTGTGGGGCTCGAACTCACAACCCTGAGATCAAGAGTCGCATGCTCTACCAACTGAGCCAGCCTGGAGCCCTATGAAGTATAACACTTTAGCATTAATAATAGAAAGACCCCGATTTGGTCAACATCCATCGCGGGCCAGGCACTTTTGAAGCATTCTCACACACGTTATTTCACGGCATCCTTACCATCATCCTGAGAAATAATGTGGTGATATTAACTTCATTTTTTAGATGAGGAAGTACAAACACTG